>NW_024585953.1:1808-4034 GCF_018398535.1 Haplochromis burtoni
GGGTGTCATTACTGCCGACGTGAATTATGATTTTACTGAATTTACGTTTACCATTAGCCAGCAGTTTTAAACTTCCCTCAATGTCGCCTGCTCTGCTTCAAAAGAAATAGAAAGACAAGATTTAATATTGTTAATTATGTTAACAACTTTTCCATGCGTATTTGTTTTATAGATTGTCGTTTATTTTTCAGGCTGATTGGCTGTAAGCTCTCAGAGAGAGGCGATGAAGCTCTGTCCTCAGTCCTCAGCTCCCAGTCCTCTAGTCTGAGAGAGCTGGACCTGAGTAACTCTGACCTGCAGGATTCAGGAGTGAAGCTTCTGTCTGCTGGACTAAAGAGTTCACAGTGTGCAGTGGAAACTCTCAGGTCAGGAATCAAACTTTTCCACAGATGATCATTTGAAATGTGAATTATATTATTGCATAAACGGGGTAACCTTCATAGTGCTTTCAAGTGAACTTTTATTTACATTTGAGTGAAGTATTAGACTCTAAATTACTTTTAAGAGTTCTTATAGTCATGTTTGTGTATTTAAAAAAATATGAATTGGCTAATTTAAAGATTAAGGCTCCTTTGTGCTCATAATACATACATTTGATTTCTTTAGGAATAAAGTTAGGAGGTTATTGGTGATTAGTTATTGGTTCGCTCTTTGTTTTTCATTCACAGTACTTACTTTTAAAAGCAGAATTCTCACAATGAGAGTTTTATCTTTGGAGTATCTATGTCTTCTTAACAGAAAGAAAAGGATGACTACCAGCAGAGAGAGCAACACACTGGGCTGCAAATGATCACAAAACCAAAACGCATACAGTGGTTGATAAACAAGGTTAAAATAATGTATTGCACATCTATGTTTTAAAGATGGCATCAAAAGTCAATGTGTATTTTGTCTAAACAATTTGAAATTTAGACGGTCAGATACACAAACTAACATGCGGGTGTCAGGCTCAAGGAAGGAGTTCACTGGCTCTTTTCAACCTTCATGCCTCTTCCCCCACCCTCAAAAACAGACACAAAGCAGTTCATCTCCCCGTTTCTTGAGATACACGGCATCTTAAAGTCTGAAACAGTCAACAAAGCGCAGTTGTTAAAAACAATGTGAGAATGCAACACACACAGACACACACACACAAACACACAATTTCTCCTTCTGCTCGACTGTCTAACAACAAATGTCTTTCTGTAGTGTCAGCTTGAAAAGCCAAAATGCCCACAGGAAAGGAAAGCTGGCATGAACCACTGCTCTCTCACCCAGGCCTACAGAGGACTGATAGAGAGCATCCTCACCCCAGGCATCACTGTCTGGATGGGAACACTACACAGACAGAGAGGAATTCTCTGCAAAGAGTCATAATGTCTGCACAGAGGATTATGGGAACAAAACTTGCCTCCATGGACCTTCTGTGCACACAACGCTGCCAAGAAATCATAGAATTATCAGGGACTCACACCATCCAGCTCACTCTCTGCTCAGAGAACTGCACATACAAACTAATACACAACAGAGCGGACAGCATCATCACACACAGAACAAGATTCTTCAATAGCTTCTTCCCCGCAACTGTCAGATTGCCTTTCAAAACACTGAAACATTCACACAACACCAAACTACAAACTCTATGTACAGTTTTTTTTCTCTTTTCTTGTATATAGAAAATAGTATGATTACCCCACTACGGACTTTATTTTTATCCTTCTGCTTTTTCTGTCTTCATATTGTTATATTATTCATTGTTATACTTTTAAAGTGTAATTTGACTTGGAAAGCTTTGCACAAGAATTCCAGTGTACATGGACTGTTGGTCCTGTGTGCAAATGGCAAAATAAAAAATAAAAAATCTTGAATTAACAAGATGATCGACCTCTGTTGGAGTAGCGTTGAGATAGCTGCTCTGCTCAATGTTGGTACAGGGCATTGAAAATGATGATAGTGGGTGGATTATATTCTACATGAATATTAAAATGAATGGATCATTTAAATGTCCATTGAATGTATTTTCTATATCTAAAGTAGTGTGTGGGTTCTCTTACATTTTGAGAGAAGCCAATTGAGTCTAATAACAGATTAAATGCCATGTTGAGGCTGTCATTATTAGCATCTACATGAATGTTAAAGTCACCCACAATAATTATGTTAACTGAGCTGAGCACTAAATCAGATAAAAAGTCTGAGAAATCAGACAGAAACTTTGTGTAAGACCCAGGTGGACGATGGATGTGTCAT
>NW_024585953.1:4054-6429 GCF_018398535.1 Haplochromis burtoni
GGCTCAAGGAAGGAGTTCACTGGCTCTTTTCAACCTTCATGCCTCTTCCCCCACCCTCAAAAACAGACACAAAGCAGTTCATCTCCCCGTTTCTTGAGATACACGGCATCTTAAAGTCTGAAACAGTCAACAAAGCGCAGTTGTTAAAAACAATGTGAGAATGCAACACACAAACACACAATTTGCCCTTTCTGCTCAACTGTCTAACAACAAAAGTCTTTCTGTAGTGTCAGGATAAAAAGACAAAGTAATTCCTGTTTATATAAATTTACCATGAAAAGCCAAAATGCACAGCGGATGATGAACCTAATTAAAACACACCCCCGCTAGGAGAAGACAGAGCGTGCACAGTGGAACCGCATGGCGCAGAAGTGCCGCATTTTGGATGAGTGACCGCACGTGCATGAGTGTACACGTGCGCGTGCTCGTACGTGCAAAATGCCTGTTTTTAAGATCGGCAATGGGGGTGTGGGGGGGCCTTCCCCTCCACCCCTCCTCCCCCACAAAGGTGCCTGTTATATTCTTCTGGGATCAGTACTGCTTTATTGGATCTTTACTGGATCACAGTCAGTTATACAGCTCATCTCATCAACTACACTTCAGGTTTTCTACCAGAGCCAGAAACTCTTAATTCATGTGCATGATTCTGTTTCTCAGACTCTGATCTTCATGTTGATGCTTTGATTCTCTGTGTTTACTCTCACTGAAAGCTTCACATGGATTCATGTCACTTTTAAACTAAAGCAGGTGAACATAGAAGCAGGAGAGCAGCATTTAGTGAGCACAGACTGCATTTATACTCAGACACATGTCAGGAGGAACAAACAGCAGGATCTGGTTTCAGGCCCTGCAGTGACACTCCTGGCAGAAAAGATTTGACCACAGGAATCAAAGAAATTACTTTATACAGAGCAAATCCTAAACTTTGAACTGCGACAAAATTTAAAAAAAAATAGTTTTGTGAACATTTAAAATGTCTTCCTAAAACTCAATGAATATGGACTTTGTTGCTATGAGACAAACTCCTAGACATCTGGAAACAGTCAGCAAATGATTGTGAAGGATTACATTTGTGTAACAGTCACAGAGAAACGGGAAAATCCAAACTTTAATCTTTAATCTGGTTAGAGAAAGAAAAGTAAACAAGTCCTTACAAATAATACTAACAGGAGCTTAGCAACGCACTCCAATGATTGGTACTACACTAATGAGCTGTTTCATGAAACCCCTTCCTGTGCTGTAGACAGTTAAGTAGGAACAGATTTCCTCTCTGCAAACAGTGAAACAAAAGCTGGTTCATGTGTTTGAAATTAACCCTTCTACGCTGCAGACAAAGTAAACTCGCAGCAGTAATGATCCTGTTGAGAATAGATTCCTTAATAGAGATCAGAGTTAAAGAGAATATAGTTTGTGATTGCTTGCAACATTATAGTATTGCGGTTAATGGGTGTAAGAATATAAAAAAGGAAATAGGCCTGGGATGAGAACAAAGAACTTGGGTGCAGGGCGGAAGGACAATCAACTCCCACCCCCAGAGCAGGAAGCAGAGTTACTGAGAGTGAGGGGCAAACAAAGGGCAAACGGGAACTACCTTAAAAGGAGATGGGTGTCAGCACCCTTGGCCACTGTACTAGTGTATTTCCATTGTGGGAGTGTTTACTGTAGGGGTGAGGAGACCAGAGGTTATAACTATAACTGTTGTGTGGAGTTCTTTAGATCAGCCTTTAGCATAGGAATGCAGTGTGCTGATCTCCTGATGCATCTGTAAGAATAATGGGTAATAAAAGGATTGTGTAAAACATACATTCACAAGATGCTTTTTAACTTCAGATCCCTGCAACAAGCCCAGGTCCAGTTTACTTTGGTGATTTGGACTATTCCATTTCACAGCTGTTGTTAAATTCTTTTTCCTCTATCTTCTGTACAGGTCAACACAATCTATTTGCCGTTTCAAGTTGTAGTATTACACAAGATTTTGAGATTCAATAGAAATAAAATTAGTATTTAAATTCAATCAGATAAATTGAATTAATAAAATTCAATTTGTCTTTATTTATAACTGGGATTATTGTTTCATTCTATTATTGAATCGTACAAGAAAGAGGCAAAATTGTATTCCATTGTGCTTTAATAGCTGCGTCGGTGAAAAACAAATTAACAATGCAACAAACAAACACAAAAAAAAAAAAAACCCATTGCAAACAACATACTGGAAAACAGTCAAAGGAGCTTGCAGAGAAAAGCGTCTGGACTTCTTTAAGTTGCTTGAAGACGTTTCACCTCTCATCTGAGAAGCTTCTTCAGTTCTAAGGTCAAATGGTGGAGAGTCCCAGATATAAACCTAGTGGGAGTGACCCCCACAGAGGGACAAAAGG
>NW_024585954.1:0-6429 GCF_018398535.1 Haplochromis burtoni
TCTTATCTTAAACTGTAGCAAGTGTGAGTGGAACTGATGAGCAGAATCAACAGGCAAGGAGATTAACAAATCCAAGGAATTTAACTGTTGGGAACCAGTTTGTGACTCCCATCCCTAATGATGACAGATTTCATTTATAGAAAGTAAAACACAAGCAAAGTGAAATCAATCAAAAAGGATGAAAAGTATAAAAAAAAAAAATACAGATTTTTTGTTCAAAGACCAAACGTTTTAGTGAGTCTGGATGTGTGGGGGCAGTTTTATACAACTCAGTAACTTATACTTATCAAAATCCTAAAATATTCAGAAGCTTTGTACAATTCAGATTTTAAAAGATAGCTCAGTTTAAGACCGTAGAAAACCAACATCTCATGTCTGTGGCGTTTGAAAACTAAAGTCAACTGAATACAAATTTTGTGGGAGGATGATGAAGTGTTTTAATGATTACCACAAACACTACTGATGTTATACATTGTGGATGTAGTGAAGAAAAAGTCGAAGAGGGCTGGCATAACTAAAGAGGATGCTAGAAACTGTGATATATTGGAAGATGAGTCACTCTGGCGATCCCTAAAATGTAAAAATGAGCAGTTGAAAGAAAAAAAATGATTTAAATCATTTTCTCTTTCTTTCTGTGTTGTTGTTGTAATTTTGCTCCCAAGAGCTGACATACTGGTTTAACGATGCTGAAATGTCTCCTGCAGTTTCCATCAGTATTTCTGTCAAAACACTCTCAGATTTTAATAATATAATGTCAAAACTCTAAAACGAATTTCACCCAAATCTGTAAAACTAAAGCAAATAAAAAGAAACTGAGCAGATTAAAAAATGAAGCAAAGGAAGAAAAATCCATTCATTAACTTAGCTGATTAACTACAATCAGTAAATTTATTTACATAGCACTTTTCACAGACATGTAATCACAAAGTACTGTACAATAAAATTTACTATATATAAAAAAATAAAAATACAGTAGAAAATTAAAATAGAGGTAAAACAAAACCAGTTACCAGTGCTGTGCAAATGTCTTGAGCACCCCTCTTTACATTTTACTTTCAAGGAGCCAGAGTTGTAATTTTTGACAGTTGGACAGGTAATCCATTTCTAGGTCACAGCAGCAAGTATAGCAGCAGGTATAAGCAGAGATACCCAGAGTTGAATTTTTCCAGCCACCTCCTCTAGTTTTTCCTAAGGGACCCCAATAAGTTCCCAAACCAGCTGAAAGATATAATCTCCCCATTGTTTCTCCTGGGGCCACATCCTGCAGTGCCCAGAACACTTCACACTGGACACTTTCTGGTTATATGCAAAAACCACCTTAAACATCTCCTTTCGATATTTGGGGAGTAGGAGCTCTACTCCGAGACGGAAAAACACGTGAAACGGTCCATTCAGAGTCAATGTCCCTAGCTTTCATCAGAATGCTGTTAAAGCTCTCAGAGTTAAAGATCTTGTGAACTGGAACCTCTACCAGATGCTTTCAGCACATCTACAGTATGGGTATGCAAGGTCGTTCTGGCATCCTTCCCCACCATGTCCTCCAACTCACCACTAGCTAATGATCAACTGACAACTGGGCTCCTCTCATAACCTGACAGTTCAGAACATACAGCTGCAGACCTGACTATATGATTACAAAATTGATCAGCAATTTATGGCTCAGGTGTGATGTGCACTCATAGACACACTTGTTTGAACATGGTGTTGATTATGAATAAAGTAGGACTATCACAGAAGCCCCACAAAGCACTGCTTGGATTTAGACTGGACAGGCTATTCCCTTCAATCACACCCCTGCAGGTTTTGCTTCACTTCTTATGTTGAGTGTTGGGGACCCTAAGTAGCCCAGGTACATGCTGAATAGTTCTCGGATAGTATTCGGCATGTAAGCAGAGACATCAGCCAGGAAACGTTCGCCAACCCAAAGATGCAGGGAAAAAACTGTTTTGTTCTCTGGTCACCACGTCACAATTTTTTTTTTAAAGTACAATAAAAAAAGGTTCCAATGCATCATAATAATTAGCCAAATAAACAATTCTGAGAGTTCTGTACACGTCTCAACCTGAATATGAGGTCACATTTTCCCTTAGTTGTTGCAGCGATTTGGTTTGTCACCAGTGTGGGCTCTATCATCGGCACACTGCCATGTCTGACAGCTCTCACTCATTCGTGATCTTTAACCAGTATGAATTCCCATGTGTCGTTTCAGATTTGCCATCTGACTAAATCTTTTCCCACAGATCGCACAAGAATGTGGCTTCTCACCTGTGTGGATTCTTACATGAGTTTCCAGTGTTGATTTCTGACTGAATCTTTTACCACAGGTGCTACACGAATGCGGCCTCTCACCTGTATGAATTCTGATGTGAGTTTTCAAGTGTATCATACGACTGAATCTTTTCCCGCAGGTGCTACAAGAATGCGGCTTGTCACCTGTGTGATTTTGCACGTGAGTTTTCAAAGTTATCATGTGACTGAATCTCTTCCCACAGGTGTTGCAAGAATGTGGCTTCTCGCCCGTGTGAATTCTCATGTGAGTTTTCAAGTTTGCCATCTGACTAAATCCTTTTCCACAGATGCTACAGGAATGTGGCTTTTCACCTGTGTGTGTTCTCAGATGTTTAGTCAGGTTGGATTTACACTGAAAGGCTTTTCCACAAGTGTCACATTTTACAGACTTTTTACTTGTATCAGTTTTACACTGGCTGTCTAAAGCCTGAGAGTCATTTACTCTGCTAATATGACTTCTGTCTATTTGATGTCTCAACAGATCTGCACATCTAGTCGATCCTGAGTCCACATACGTGCTTTCTTCCTCGTCTCTGCTCTCCAGTTCAGGACAGTTGTGAGAAAGGAGCTGGTCACTGTTTGGTTCACTTTCCTCACAAGTAGAAGTCACCATAAAGGTATCAGTCTCCTCTTTCAGTATAAGGTGCTCTCCCTCTTGACTGGTGTAGAGTTCCTCTGGTTCCTCTTTAATCTCTGGATGCCCTGGGTCCTCCTGATCAAGACTGGAGTTCCTCTCCGGGATGCAGACCTGCTGGAGGAGACCCTCCTCTTCCTTACATTCATGTTGTTGTGGGATTGCTGAAGGAACAAAAGGACACAAGAAAAAAGCTTCCTAATGTTATGACAGGAAAACACTAAAAACAGTATGGTATGTCATTCAAAATATTAAACCTGACCTGTTTGCTTCAAATGTCAATCCTATTAATTCCAGTTTGCATAAGTCAGTTTTTGTTTCCAGTTTAGAAGTCAACTGCATGTGATCTTAATGTTCTGGATCTTCAGTCCTGGCTTCAACAACGTGAAAAAGAAAATGCTCAGCAAGTTGATAAAGTAGAATACTTGGAAAACTAAAGCTGACCGAGTTCCCCCTTTGTTTTCTTTGTCTTCGTCCGCTGCCATAAAGAAGCTGCCTTCATGTCATCCATGAACTCACCATCATAACATTGACCTGCTGAGGTGCATTCTGTTATTTTCTTTAGTCAGTTATTACTTTTTAGTGGATTGTTCAATGTGATTTCTAAAATTATATTATATATGGGTTCGTATACAAAGTGTAAACCTGCACGTTGAAAGGAGTGAGTTCAGATGGTTCGAGGATGCCTCGTGGGCACCTCCCTTTGCAGGTGTTCTGGTCATGCCCAGAAACCTGCTGGAGACATAAAAATTACTCATCTAGCCCGGGAATGCCAGGCTACATGATCCAGTTCCACAGGATCCCTCAGTTGAAACTGGAAAGCGGGGAGAGGAATGTCTGGAAAAGTGTGCTTAGCTTACTGACCCAACTTCAGATAAGTGGATGGATGGATGGATGGTACTCATCTGTTATGTAGAAAACATAACAAGCAATGGGAAAACAACATAAATTGAATTGCTTGTTTGCTGTTTCCCACATTGTAGATGAGTTACCAAACATTTGAATAACACAAAGTCAGTGTTCATTTCACAGAAACAGAATTCAACCTGTCTTGTTCTTACATCTTTCTCTGTCTCTGAGTAAACATTCTCACCCTGTGAAATAAAGCAGTGATACCTTTGGCTAGCAAATACACCGTGTAACATGTAAACGGAAGAAAATCAGATATAATGACAGCCCTAAAAAGCAAATATTTCAGGCTCATAGCCTGGATTTATGCCCCAGTACAGTCCTGCATATAACTAAACAGGAGTAATGTTTAACCACATTAAGATGTGTGGACCTGTGAAAAAAAGTAGGCTTGCTTGTTAGCACTTACAACATTAGCCACACTTGACTAACTAGTCTGACATTTGGGGTATTTTAAATTATTTTATAGTGTGTTCTAATGATCTCTACCAACCTGATCTATGGTCTATCTAAAGGCCTACGGGTCTTGTTTTGGGAAATGAGCTACATTTGTTGTATTTTTAGTTGTAATGAATGTTTTTTGTTTGCAAGCCCTTTTTGTGTATGTTTGGACAAACTGTGTAATTTCTCTCTATAGTTTCATCATTAATGTCCATTTTGTATCTGAGGAAGTTGGTCTTTGGATCAAAGATTTTATTTTTTTTGGCTCTTTCTGTGTGAAATACTACCTTTGAATATTTCAAATTTCTGCTCCATGTTAGCTTTTTACTTATTCAAACATGTTTTGTTGCTCAAACCAGACTACATATATTTTCATTAAGTTCATCAGTGTTCATTTGTTTATCGTTGCTTTGTAAAAAGCTATCATTTTATTTATTTGTCTTGTGACCTTTTGTTTTCTGTTTGCTTGTCTTATTCGTTCTGTGTTAGTTGTGCATAGTATGTATTGTTTTCTTATCATTTGGTGCATGAATTTTTGTTTGGACCCCTTCAACAAAGAGATGCTACAGCTCAAGAGGTTTATCAACATATAATGAATCTGATTCAGGTGTAGAGCTGTGTGATGTCATGTCGTGTAATGAGACTTATGACTATGACTCAAACTAAATGACTAATATTAAGGAAAGAGGTGCGATATATGGTCATCTCCATAGAAGCTTCCAAAATATTATTTATATTTATATTATTTATTATTATTATTTATTACTTTGTAATTTTCCACAGTTTATGTGTACAGGAAGTAAGTATGCAGCCAGTCTGAACCAGTTTGCTCATTGTAGCTCTTTTCATTCAGTCTCAAGGTCGGTCTTTCTTTATCAGGAAGGCTCACTCAATAACTGTCTCTCAGAGTGCAGTTCTTCGTTATCCAGCCTGCACAAAATGCTTTGTGTGTCTGTTCATGCTGGTCCTTCTGCAGCTTTAATGAAAGACTCAAAGACATTGGAAGTGGGCTTTTTCCCCCAGATTTCCTCCACACAGCTGAATCATTTTAGTCTGAGCTAAAGCTGCTGCAAAAGCTTACAGCAAAATTCATAATCATGATTATTTTTGGTCACATAAACCTATTGCAGTTTCACTTATTTAACAGGGTAAATTTTGAAAATAAAACTTACATTTAAGTCGAATCGATTTGTTTGTTTAAAAGAGACGAGAGTAATGGGAGACACAGGGTCGTCTTGCAGGGAGTTTGGCCCTGATTAGGCAGTGATTTTGATCACTAAACACATCTCAAAGGATGAAGATGGGTGGTGAGGAGCAGAGGACTCCTGCCTCAGGACACACAGGGTAAGGGACAGAGAGATCAAGCTGTCAGCCAGCTGTGGCACAAGTTTTGTCTCACATTTTAACCTCAAAAGTGACTTTCTCTGCGCCTTACTCAGTGTTTAATGCTAAAAGTTTACATTTGTGTGTGTGTATGTATGTATGTATGTATGTATGTATGTATGTATGTATGTATGTATGTATGTATGTATGTATGTATATATTAGCTGCACCTTGATTTTACTCTATTAGCCTAAAACTGAGCTCTGATCAGGGTCCTACATGATCATCGCAGTTATACATACCTGTCATGTGTAACTTTGTCTCGGGTTTCCGGCTGATATCCAGCAGTCTGCGCTGACGGCTGATCTCCTCCTCATACTGGACCATCGTTTTTTCAGCCTCAGAGGAGATGTCTTCAGCTGTAGCAGTTAGTCTCTCCCTGATAAAGTCTCTCAAATGCTGAACTGAAGACATTGTTGCTTCAGTAACTGAAATATTTGTCAAACCAAAATCTTCCAGCTAACTGCAGACATATATGTATCACACCTGAAGATAACATCCATCAGAGCCCTTGAGTACTAAAGCTGTGTCCCAATTCAGGGGCTGCATCCTTCTCCGAGGCTGCTTTAATTGAGATCGTCTAGCCTACGACGCGCTGCTCCTGTTGCTTAGCAACCCTGACAGTAGCAGCTGAGAGCCTTTTTTACAGCATTGCTTGACGGATGTGCAAATGTCAATTGTATCTCATTTATTTAATTTTTACAGGAGATGTGACGTGCCTTACATTGAGAGAGGACCACACCCAGGTGCAGTAATGTTAACACTAGGAAACA
>NW_024585955.1:0-2042 GCF_018398535.1 Haplochromis burtoni
TTTGACCTCTTTTATGGGCCCAAGATTTTGATTCTTTTTGCATGAGTTAACCAATTATGTTTTTTGGGTTAAATAAAAAAATCATTTTTTGAACTTTAACCTGTGCCTAAGTTTCCTTCACTGCCCGGTCCATCACACAGCTTGATGTCATCCATGTACAAGAGGTAGCTGACAACTGTTCCATTTCGTAGTCAGTATCCATAGCCAGTCTTGTCAATGATCTCACTGAGGGGATTCAGGCCTATGCAGAACAGCAGTGGGGACAGAGCATCTCCTTGGTAGATCCCTTACTCGATGATGACTTGTGCTATGGGCTTGAGGTTGGCCTCTAGTGTTGTGCGCCACATCCCCATTGAGTTCCTGATGAAGGCTCTCAGGGTCTTGTTGATCTTATATAGTTCTAGGCATTCCAGTATCCAGGTGTGGGGCACTCAGTCATAGGCCTTCTTGTAATCAATCCAGGCAGTGCACAGGTTAGTCAGTCTGGTCTTGCAGTCTCGGCCGATTGTTCGGTTTACCAGTAGCTGGTGTTTTGCACATCGGGTATTCTTGCCTATATCTTTCTGTGCCCCACTCATGTATTGACCCATGTGCCCCTCTTCATCTTAGCTGCTATGATGCCTGACAGGAGCTTCCATGTGGTGCTGAGGCAGGTTATTGGTTGGTAGTTAGAGGGGACCGGTCCCTTCTGGGGGTCCTTGAGGACCAGGACTGTCCGGCCTTCGGTTAACAATTCTGGGTGTCTCTCATCAACTAGCAGCTGGTTCATTTGTGCTGCCAAACGCTCGTGGAGTGAACTCCAGCTTATTAATCTAAAGACCCAGACAGAATTTTAATTCATATAAAAGCCTGACACCTACTATTGTCCACACTAGCTGGAAACTCAAAAACAAGTTTTATTTGTTATTATGTATCATCGACCTGGGCCTTATTTAGAGTTTTTACATGATTTGCTGCTTAACTCAGATAAAATAATTATTGTGGGTGATTCTAACATTCATTTAGATATTAAAAATAACTGACATTTAATCTGTCATTAAGCTCAATTGGCATTCTTCCAAAATGCAAAAGAACCCATCCACCACTTGAATCACACTCTACATCTTGTTCTGAAGTATGGTTTTAAAAACTGAACCTTTAACAGTATTTATTAAATCCCAGTTTTTTTCTAATCTTTCCCAATAACATTTAAATTTACTCAGGTTGGATGGGCATGGTTCGACTCAGTTTTTAGAGTTTTCCATTGGGTGCTAGTACCGGGCACCAGGTAATGTTTTAGTACCTATTAAAGCAGATCTAGCATCTGAGATCTGAAAATGTTACTTAATCAGACTGGGTGCCACCAATTGGGTAGTCATAGGTGTCACTTGATGAGTCATGAGAGCGTCTCCTTCGGGAAAATCAAAATCGCCATTTTTGAAACCTGGCACCAAGGGAAATAGCTACAGACAAACCGTTTTTGCCAGAAAAAAAAAAACGCCTTATACTGAGCAGGAAGGAAAAACCAGCCAATCCAAATTAAGTAGCGCAGAGCCGAACCAATCACAGCCGCAGCGTCACGTCACGTGACTTGTTACGTACAGCACAAGTGCCAAGCCGCACATGTGTATTTGTTTGGGAAGCAGCCAGCCACCGTACCGCCCGGGTAATGGAGGAAATGAGTGTGCAGACTAGAAAAATCAACCGAGCGTGACCGAAGGTTACCGAAGAGAAAACAGATGATGGTTCCAATGCCGGAGAGATTGTCGAACGGAAGAGCCAAAGATGTTCCGTAGTGTGAAGGTATTTCGGCTATTTCAAGTCTGACAAAAAACAGAGTAGCGTGCACTGTAAATTGTGCCGAAAGCAAGTCTGGAAATACAATAAACTGGTGCATGCGCTACGTCCACACGTACCCGGGCATTCTTGAAAACGCAGATCTTTCTATGCGTTTGCACCTTTTGTCCACACGTAAACGGCGTTTTTGGTCACTGAAAACAAAGATTTTTAAAAACTCTGTTTTTGCATTTACGTGTGGACTAGAAAAACAGAGAAAACGCAGC
>NW_024585955.1:2858-6425 GCF_018398535.1 Haplochromis burtoni
ACCTTCCGATCATGGGGCCACCACTCTACCTACTGAGCTATCCCTGCCCCGGTCACGGTGGCCCTGGTGATGTACCTCACAAAGCTGTTTGGTCTTGTCAGCCATGTTTCTGAAAATAATCATTGGCAACTGGAGAAAAAAATAAAGATAGTAGTTGATATGCTGATGTGCAAATGTGGCACACAGTGTATAGATTAAAAAGATAAAGATAAAAAAAAACTGAAATTGTAATTAATAGACATTCAAAATATGCCAATATTGAACCATTTTTTTTAGTTAGTATTAGTATTGGAGAGACTATTCAAATCAGTTCAATTCAGCTTTATTTATCAAGCACTATATCACAGGAACAGTTGCCTCATGGTGTCACCCCGTGTCCTAATGGGGTGACAGTGATCTGTGAATCAGGGGCTGCAAAAGTGACATAACAGTAAATGGTAATGGGCTGGTTCTTATATAGTGCTTTTCTATTGTACTGTAGCATTCAAAATGCTTTATAAGATTGGTTGGTAATGAGCCAGTGTCTGCCAAAATATCACCAATCATCTGTTTTCCATTTGTTATTCAATTTTTCTATGTATGACATTCTTTGCTCTGCATTGTTCAGCTTTCTTAAAATTAGGGTATTCTTTTTTTTCCCTTTCTGCCTGAGAGGGGAATGTTCTCTGCAGACAACAGAATAATAAACAGAATAACATTGTAGTAGGTTTGTAAGAGAAACTCAGGAGAACTTTCTCTAAGCATGGCATCCCAGTGCACTTCAGAATAACATTTCCGTCCTTTATATAGCAGGTTTGTAAGACAAACTCTGGAGAATTTACTATATTGTGTCATATATGTATTTGTCATTTGCTTTGGATTGATGCCCGTAGGCATTTAAGCTTCACGAACATGCCTCCCTGCATCATTACTGCTACACCTGTCTCCCTCCTCTTAACACACATGCATAATCTGCGTTTTGGTTCTTCTGACTATCATCAGTCTTCTCTCCAGAGCATACCTCCAGGTTTCCAGGCTCTATTCCAATCGTCCCTACTCCTACAGATCACAGTGTTGTTTGCAACAGGCAAAAGAGACTCCTATCTTTCATAGATTTCCCGTAGCTTCATGGCATGCCTCAGCAACTTTATGCCTCTGTAGTTACCAACCGCTCTACACATCCCCTTTGTTATTGAAAATAAGCACAAGTAAACTTCTATGCCATTCCTCAGGCATCCCCTCACTCTCCAGGATTTTGTTGAAAAATATAGTTTAAAAAGTCCACTGCCCTACCTTATAAAAATCTCCACAAGGACCTGATCTACTGTGGTGGCATGGGTTGGCATGTGCCACCCTAGTGCCCCCCTAGTTTTGCATATGACAGTGTTGTTTATTAAAATGAGTTAGCATTAAACCTTTAAGCCTAGCTATAACTAACATTGAATATAAATTCTAAAACAGCATATATTACTTAATTAAAGAAAATTGGGAGGAAGCAGGACCTGCAGGATCAGCAAGGCGCTGATCATAATATCCCTGCTACTGGCTCTCTTTTTCTCTCTCTCTCCCTCTCTCTCTTGTTTTGCCAGGTGGACCTCATGGTGGGTTCATGCCCTCAGCCCACGCCTTCCTGGATTGGGAACACCTGGGCCTCATCAGACCAACTGGTATTTTAGAGGGAGGAGGTCAGCTGTTCAACGCTGGATTGTTGTGAAGACTAGTCAGTACATGTCGAGCCCAAGTTTCCCGTGCCTCCGTCTCAGAAAGTTAACATGTGTCTCTGTGTTCTAGATTCCCCGTACCCGTCCCTGTGTTTTCCTGTGTGGAGTGTGGAAGGAGCGACTGGTTGTTAGTGGAGAGAGAAGTTGGAGTGAACGTGTGTGTGATCCCCCTGTTTCCCTGGAGCCCTGCCCTTCACGCTTTGTAAATAACATGGGAGACCATGCAAGACAGAAATGCAATAGTCAATATGGACGGTAACAAAACTACGAACAAGACTGGACGTAGCCTGGGTGGAATGAGAAGGACGTAAACTGTTAATGTTACGTAGATGAAAATAGGCAGAACGGATGAGATTATTGATGTGAGATTTAAAGGATAGTGAACTGTCTAGGATGACACCAAGGCTCTTAACCTGAGCTGAAGGGAAAATTGTGGAGTTATCACTACTGAGTAAGAAATGATTTGCCTCCAAAAGGTTGGATTTAGTGCCAGTAAAGAGGATTTCAGTTTTATCCTCATTGAGCTTAAGAAAATTAGAGCTGAACCAGGATTTTGGAAGAAGGTGATAGGGAGGAATGAGGCCTGCAGGAGAGATGTGTTTTCACCCAGTTATATATGTTTTGCTGTGTCATCAGCAAAACAGTGAAAGTGAAGATCAAATTTGCAGAAAATGGTACCAAGAGGGAGGATGTTTGTCAAGCTCTTTAAGTTTGTGCAGCTTCCCCGGTTGAAAAGGATTGATGCATATACCACAGGTGTTTAACTGGATTTCACTCAATGACCAGGCAGTTCTTTTGTTTTCCTTTTTCTTTAATCTTCTTTTTGGTCATAGTCAGCCATAGGTGAAAAACCTTTAAATACAAACCAAGAACCAAAATACAAATTGTTTGTTATCACACATCTGCAAATACTGTGAACAATCCCAAACATTTTTAACACATCAATGCAGTGCATAAAGCTTTGTAGTACAATATTTACTTGAGTATTCTTAAATGCTCAAAATTATGTAATTCAATAACAATTGTACATCTTGAAAGATACTGCTTTCTATTAAAGTGCTAAATTAAATGATCAATCTGCATTAGAACTTAAGCAGTAACAATAATATTTATAACCAGCTTCTCTTAGGTTCTAGGTTCTTTATTATTTGTCACATGCATAGTTATACAAGTATAACACACAGTGAAATGTAGCCTAACCATATGCAAGCATGAACAGTCTTGCAAACCAACAATAAACAATGGTGCCGCTCGTAAACAGGCGACCAACTCGCGGCACAATGCTAATGCTACGTAAGCTAGCGGCAGCCGCGAAGTCTTTTAACATAGTCAGCAACCATTTCCTTACCGGCGGCCTCCCTGTCTTTGTTGATATATCAGTTCCACACAATATCCATGTTGGTGACAACTTATTTAAAGAATTATGCTGGGCTTTTCCCATAAGTGGCAACTTCCTTACAAGATGGCGCGGCCACGTCCAGACGCCTTCCTGACCACTCCGCTCCGACGATCTACTTTTCTTGTTTTTTACCTATTTTTTGCTCTGGTTTTCATCCCAAAATCCTCTAGTCTTATAGTTTACGACAGCGGATCACTTGTAAACATCGGTGCCAAGGTTGCACATCTAATCTTGGACACTTTTAAATCCGACCCTTCCTGGCCGTTAGAGATTCTACGCGGCGCGGAGAACAACAAAGGACGGGCCGCTCATCCGAGGCGCAGAACAAAGAAGCGCCGGGGGAAACGCGCTGGTATTAGGAACAGACAGACAGCAGGCGCATCGCGCACCACTGCCCAGTATCCTACTGGCCAATGTACAATCCATGGAGAACAAGCTCGATGACCTAAGAGCAAGGGTCACCTTCCA
>NW_024585956.1:0-6423 GCF_018398535.1 Haplochromis burtoni
CCACGTCTCTGATTATATTTGTGCTGTAGATTCTGAAAACCACACGCATAAATTCCTAAATGTCATCGATGTTGTGTTTGTCCTTTCCCGCCCACCACATTTTTCTTTTCAGCCCAGCTTTTTGCTTTTACCTGGAGGATCCCTGCAGACTCGCATGAATTTGGAAAGGAAACACAACTTCTCTCCCAAATGTCTTTCAGAAGCCTGTTTTTATGCTGAAAAGGCACAACAAACGAAAGGTCAAGCGTCATGTAGCGTCATTAAAAATAGACCAAACCAAACTTTGCTTTAATGTCAAACTAATGCAGCTTGAGATTTATTTTATTCATTCAAAGGACAGTGTACAGTTCTTGTATACAACTGTAATGTAGCACTGTAATGTTCTTATTCATGGTAAACCTGTGGATTTGTTTTTTGCTGACTGGCAAAAGTCCTCATGCTGCTCACTTCTCTCTGTTAGGCTATCTTACATATAAAGAGGTGTTTTTACCCTACTTCTTTGTACCGAAGATCCTTTTAGGCACCATCCCCCCCACCGCAAGCACAGCTTTCCCAACACTGCAGACGCAGATATAAAAGAAGAAACAAGTGAAAGAGCTTGAATTCTAAAGCTTCAACACTCCACAAAGAGAAAGCAGCTGCATTTGTAAAGAGGCGCGTTTTGACCATAGTGTCCAACCAGCTGCTGATATGATAAGATCTGCTGTTAGAAAAGAAAATGACAAGAACAACCGCACAAATAGTTTTCATTTGATTTTCTGGGAATATTTATTGCGTTTGCATGTTTGTGTGCAAGTTCCTGTAGGATCTGGCAACGTCACACGTACAAATGGCTGCTGGCCACTGCAGCGAAACATTTATTTATTTATTTTGCTATGATCCCGTTCCAAATGTTAACGTCATTTGCTGTAGTTTGAAGAGGGCAGTAATGGCCTTTCTGGATTAACTCCATAACCATTACACGTTTGTCATGTTTATGTGCAGGGACGTGTTTAAAATGCTGACAGCTGTGCTCATTGTGGCGACTTGAACCCTTTGCAGTGTTCGAGATCCCTTTGTATCTTTTTAAAGCAGATTTAGTAGATCAAAAAATTGTAACTCATGACTAAGCATGTGAAACTGAGTTTTCTCAGCATATAGTGCTTAAAACATTTATTAGACCCCTCCCAGTGTAAGGTTTAGCCTCAATTAATAGTACTGGTGTTTATCAATGTCCTTTTTTTGTGTTTTATGGTGGTCTTTAATCAAAATGATGAAAGCAGACAAACAACTAAACCTCAAGTTATTTAAAAATTACTTTCAGTGGTTGAATTTTATGCTTGACTACTTTGTGACTTCTCAGACAAGTCCAGTGCGCCGGCTCAAATTTGTGTGTTAAAATGGGAATTCAGTTTATTTTCCCAGTAAATATAAAAGAAACTTATAAATTTGTTAAGCATTTCTGTGCATTGTAAAAAGCCTTGGACAGCCATAATTTAAAAAAGAGTACTTAATGTGTATTAACCCTTCAAGGAGTTAAATTAAATGTGTGATTAAATGACTCAGTAAACGAGGACTGCATCTTTAACTTGGGGCTCAAATTGTTCTTCCGATTCCCCGAGTTTAGAATAACTGCATTCACAGCTGTATTAGGCCAAAGTGTGGCTGCTTTGGTGAACGCTCTGCAGCCTTTTGACAAAGTAAAGAAAGCCCTTGGCTGACTAAATATCAGTGTGCATTATTTCTTCTGTTTTTTAAGTGTTTTGGTTGCTTACAGAAGAGAAAGGAAATGTGCCGTTTGTGAATTATGCAACAAAAATGTTAATAGTCATATTTTTTTTCGTTTGCAGTCCAATTTGAGCTCAGGTTTAATAATTCAGGGAAAACTTTATCCGATCTTTTAATCTCTAACAAAGACGTAATGAGTAACTTTAGCCTTACCTAGTTACTGAAGGCTTATTTAATTTCACCATCTGCGCTGAGAAGTATTCAATTAAATTCAATCATGTTTATTTCGAGCCGCTCCCGCGATGTGTTGCAGTCTCCGCAGGGAAACCATTAGATCCCCACTGCTGTAAAATAATATAGATCAACTGTTAATCTCCCCGAGTCAATTTCAGACCGATGATGATTTTGGCAACACTGCGCGTTTGATTGAATGCGGAGAGATAAGTTGGAGGTTGTGTAAAGGTTGAAGTTATCACTTTGAGGGAGACAGCATAGCTCCTGCTTGTCTGAGTCATAAATTGTCCACAGAGCTGCATTCTGTGCATTTTTGCAGCAGTGCGTACGCCGAGCTGTTATAGCCCGTTTTAGCCGCTGCTGGCATTTTAATACGGAGCACGTCACTCTGTGTAAAACACTTTCATTTCAGAAATGGTTATTTGTCTGCTGTTACTGAATGTTTTTCATCTGTTATCAGTGATAATAAAGTAGTGGCATGAAGGTCTTTTATCAGGCAGGATTTGACATTTCACGAATTCTTGCCATCTTTTTTTTGGACCACGTAGGAGTGATGTAACCATTTGCTTTACTTTTACTCATTAATCTTCATGCTACAACAGTTTGTCTCTACTCTGGATACTTGGCAGGACCTCGGTTATAAAAGCTTTCCACCGCTCTTCTGGAATAGGAGTGCTCGTACACGATATTAGACCCAGACTGCACTGGCCGGTAGTGCGTAAGTGGACGATACGGTGCAGCATTAATGGCTCCCATTTGTTCATTACCTGCGTGATTGCTATTGATCTGCCAGAAGCTGTTTCAGGGGGCTTTGCAGTCACAGAGTACAAAGCTCTGTGTGCCAACATAATACATTACGCCACCAAGACATTACTTTATTGTTTTTCATGCAGATGCTGATTATTGTGATTGATTGGAAGAGAGCCGGGTTGAAACCTTTCTATTTCTCTTTCAGTAGTTTTTCGATTGAAAGGATAAAATGAGTGATAAATGGAGTGTTAGAATGTATCAGAACGATTAATGCTGCCGCTTCAGGAGTGTTTGGTCAGCAGAACTTTACTGTGTGTGGGCTTCGGCTGTGACCGGGTCCCTCAAAGTTGATTGCACTTTAGACGATGCATCTGAACTGCTCTTATGTCAGATTAAATGTTAAAGTGATCGCAGGACGACATAGACTGAGAGAGAGATTAGCAGGGAAATGATTGCGCTTCCCTCTGCTTCAAGTGATATTACAATGTTTCCTTCGTGTTAGTTTTCTAAAGTCCACCTGTGTTTCTTTCAGGAGGCTGTCGGGGAGAACGCAGGGGTGCATGGCCCAGCAGAGGACAGGAAGGAGAAGGTGCCCAGCCCCCATCTCAGCCAGCTGGTGGTCCTCACTAACAGCGGGACTCTCTACGGGCTGGCACAAAGGGTGGTGGCCACAGAGTCTCTGTAAGCACACACCACTGGAAGCATTTGCACACTACATTAAAGTATTCCTTACATTACATTGACATTAGTGCGTGCTTTATGTCATCGCTTGTGTATCCTGGCAGCGCGATGTTACGTGACAGTTATGTACATCAAAGCACTCTGTTTGATCAAGTTATAGAGGCCGCTTCTCGCTCACTGCCTCGTGTCAGGATGGCAATAATGTCATTACACAGTTTTCCACACACTGGCCGGCAAAGATTAGCCCTGCCTGCGTTGTGTTCCTGCACACACAGCAACACATTTTAGCGCCCCCAAAATCATTTCCTTTCTCTAATTTGATATGTTTTAAACTCTCTCAATCAGTCACTCAGTAACCAGTTTATTTTTGTACTCCTCTACTCTGTTTTTTCCCTCCCTCTCTGTCTTACTCTGTTACATTCACACTACACACTGGTGCCCCCATGCATAATTAGGTCAAGCTATCATCAGTGCTGACAGCACTTGGGCCCTCAGAGGTCTGCGCTGTACAACAACAGCTTCATAATGAAAGTCTTGTAAACCAAAGGCTCTGACAGCGCTGTTGCCAGAACGCTGAGTAGGCTTACACTCGCTCACAAAAAGGGTTTCGTGTTTTGGAGGCAGGCAACAAGATCCGAAGAAGAATGAAAGCAAAACGGCTAAAGTGTTTAGTGTAGGTAAAGTTTAAAGGACCAAAGCAGACTTATTCTGTGCAAAACTGCGAGAAATTGTTGAGGGCGTTGGTGGTCGGGTTTTATTTTTTATGCTTTTGATCTAAAAATAGTGTTTTTAGAAAAGACAGCTCACAGTTTGTGTGTGTATTTAGCATCCTCAGCCTGTCCCATTTCAAACAAAATCTCTGGGAGAGAAAAGAAAGTGGACACAGCAATCATGTGTGAGAAGAATCAGTGCAGTGTGTGCTTTCTTCTTATTATTCCCTCCACAGCACATGATTATGTTGCTGAGGTAAACACAAGCTGTTCCAGCTCACCTTAATGCGATTTTCATTGCTCTATGAAAACAAACGGACACAAAAAAATATCTTCTCTCTGGTACTTTTACGCACCCATCCAAAAAAAAGTTGGGCCGGTGTTTAAAATGTAAGTAAAAACAGAATGCAGTGATTTGCAAATCTCACCAACCCACAAAGCAGCTACACTTCTTAACAGCGTGGTACTAAAAAGAAAGAGTTGGAGGAACATTTTGCAGCTTATTTGGCAACAGGGCTGTAACATGATGGTATATAGGGAACGTCTCTGAGGTGCCAAGAATAAAAATGGGCAGAGGTTTACCAATATTGCAAAAAAGCCTTGTAGAACAGTTTTAGATTCACTTTCCTTGATGTAAAATTATGAAGACTTAAAGATCAGCAATAGATAATATCAATAAAAGATTCAGAGCATTTGGAGAAATCTGTTTTCTTTGGGCTAAGATGATTTAAAATAGACTGAGGCAAAGTGGAAAACTTTTCTGGGCTCAGATGAGTTGAAACTTGAAATTCTTTTAGGAAAACATGGATGGTACATCGTAAGGACTAAAGAGAGGAGGGACCATCTGGCTTCTTATCAGTGCTCACTTTAAGCCTGGGCGTCTGATAGTATTGGGGTGTATCTGCACGTATGGAATCGGCATCTTGCACATCTGGAAATGCACCATCAGTGCTGAAAGATATACATACAAGCTTTAAAACAACATATGCTCCCGTCCAGATGAGCTCGGAAATCATGTGTATTTCAGTAATAGCTGCATACTGCAGTTATTCTAACAGCAGGAATTCATAGTAGAAGAGTGGGGAGTGAAGTGGCCTGCCTGCAGTCCAGACCGTTCACAAACTGAAAACATTTGGCGCGTCATATGTCAAAAAATACGGTATAGACCCAGGAGTTTTGAGTATTTTGAATCTTACCAAACATGACTGGAACAACATTCCTCTCCTAAAAGTCCAGCAGCTGCTCTCATCAGATTCCAGATGTTTTTGATGATGACTATTTTTAAAAGAAGGGATGCTACACGGTGGTAAACGTGGCCTCTATCCCAGCTTTTTTTGAGAAGTGCTGCTCGCATCGAATTCAAGACAAGCTAATATTTTTTTTTTAAATGGTGCATTTTGTCACTTTAAGCATTTGATATATTTTCTGTGTTTTGTTGTTGATAAAATGTGGGTTTATGGGATTTGCAAATCAATGCATTCTGTTTTTATACAGTGTCCAAACTAGTGTGAATTTATTAACATTAAATTATGCTTTAAAATAAAGGTTTCTGTTTGGGTTTGGATGTTAATAATATGCAAATTGAATGCAATTTATCTTTTTTTCCTAAGCGCCCTATCTAAAAGAAAATTAAATTTATAGCCGCAAGAGTCTGTTAGAAGAATAATGACACAGATGCACTCACTGGCCCCTTTTAAGGTACACCTGTTTAACAGCTTTTTAATACAAATATCGAATCTGCTGATTACACAATGCATCATACCATGCAAGTGACTTAGTACGTGATGGACTGGCTGCTCTGAGTATTTCACAAACTGCTGATCTGCTGGGATTTTCCCACACCATCATCTCTGGGGTTTACAGAGACAGTCTGGAAGAAAAATATCCAGTGAGCGGCAGTTCTCTGGGTGAAAATGCCTTGTTGATGTCATAGGTCAGAGGAGGATGGCCAGACTGCTTCAACCTGATAGGAAGGCAACGGTAAACGAAATAATGAGAAGAAGAATAGCATCTCTGAACATACAAATGTTAAACGAGAAGGAGTTTACTGTACTCAAATGGCCACCTGATCTCGATCCAATAGAGCACCTTTGGGATGTAGCGGAATGGGGGATTCACATTATGGATGTTCAGTTGACAAATCTGCAAATCCTCTGAGGAATGTTTGCAGCACTTTGTTGAATCTGGGCTATGAAGAATTAGTTCTGGAGTCAAAGTGGCGTCAAAACAGATATTTGCAAGGTGAACCAAACAAAAGGTCCAGTGAGTGTGCATGTACACTAACATGTAAACATGTACGCTAACATGTACGCTAACATGTAAACATGTACGCTAACATGTA
>NW_024585957.1:0-1127 GCF_018398535.1 Haplochromis burtoni
AAACACTCCGACCAGCGTTCACCCGTTTACTGGGTTCAAAGTAAAGAAAGAGAAACAACTGTTATCAAACTACATGCAACTTCTGCTTTGGCGTCACTTTTCAGGCCCAAACATCCATCTTCGTGTTGATGGGCTGCACGAAAGATCTCGGAGGTCCTAAATTATAAAGTTGTTGTTTCTGTAGCAGCTCGTCCATGGTAGCGTTTTTTGCCACGTCAAGTGAGGAAGGATTCTGGACACGGGAAAATAAATTGAACTCATCTGAGCTACAGCCAGTAAGAGTCCAGGTATTAAGATGAGCACACGTGCAGAAATCACACCACAGACACACCAGCAAAACCTCCAGAATCCAGAGTGAACTTGAGATGTTTGTGCAGCAGTTTTGTTCTGCTGTTGCATTATCATGTGAAGAAGCTGCTTTTAGTTGCTCCCTTATTCACACAGACCTGCCACAGTGGGCACATATGTAAACGTCCACACATTGTGTTTTAAAGTTGTAACATATTAGTGCATCACAGTTTACGTGCATTTTAAATCTGAACCTGCAGAGTAATAAAAACCTAAATGTCATGATGTAATTCCTGAGGTCAGACTATCACAGCTCTGCCTGTTCAGAGTCCTTCAGTCTTATCAATCACATGAACACTGATTGACTCAGGGTCAGTGTTCATGTATATTCATGTGGCCTGTCTCTGCTGCTCTGTATGTTAGTGCAGTCGTTGTCAGGCTGTTACAGTCTAACACCTGAAGGATCACAAAGTATACTTTGGAAACGATGGCAGAGTGCACCGTCTTCATTTTACAGAGTAAATATGATCATATATCATCTACTCTTCTCCATCTATCATCATCAGCTCTTATTTTTATTAAATAATAACCTAAAAAGGGATTAATTTAACCTGTTTTTACTTCAGCAAAATTATTGGAGTGAACCTTAAATTTGGTGCTGGCGGGGTGCACTGAAGGAAAATACAAAAACATACACAAACACTGACTACAACTAAAGATTCACCACTTTCCCCGTACAAATCTCCTTTATGACCCAGTAACAAACATTCAGCTGTTAGTGTTTACCCTCCATCTCAGGCTCCTGTTGTTGTGCAACTTTTAAACTCACTGAGAGGCCT
>NW_024585957.1:2630-3814 GCF_018398535.1 Haplochromis burtoni
GACTGAGTTCTTCAGAATCGCGCCTCTGAAATCTGATCCTGACGCTGTGTTCTTGTGTTGCAGTAGGAGCCATGATGAAGCTGCTGCTGGCTGCACTGGCCGTCGGCCTGAGCTCGGTCCTCTCAGCCCCCCATCTGGACCCACAGCTGGATGAGCACTGGAACCTGTGGAAGAGCTGGCACGCTAAAAAATACCACGAGGTGATGCATTGTTGTTGTTCTTTCTGTAAAACCTGGTGCTCTTCTGTCCAGCCGAGGAGGCCTGACTGAGTTTTGTCTCTGCAGAAGGAGGAGGGCTGGAGGAGGATGGTGTGGGAGAAAAACTTGAAGAAGGTCGAGCTGCACAACCTGGAGCACTCCATGGGCAAACACACCTACCGCCTGGGCATGAACCACTTTGGAGACATGGTGAGCCAGCGGTTTGCGCACACACACACATTCTTGTATGGTGAAACTTATCAAGGCTCTTTTAAACCTTTGGAAAGATGAATGAGGCAGATATCACTGGAAAACATGACTCATGCAAAAATAAAGGTGATCTAGAAGAATTGAAGGTGTAAAGTGCAGCATGATGTCGCTTTATTTACATTCCTGGCGTTGTTCCCACAGACCAACGAGGAGTTCAGGCAGCTCATGAACGGCTACAAGCACGAAGCACAGAGAAAGGTGAAGGGGTCCCTGTTCTTGGAGCCCAACTTCCTGGAGGCCCCTCGTTCTCTGGACTGGAGGGATAAGGGCTACGTGACTCCCGTTAAGGACCAGGTAACAGCTGGTTTTTTTTTCACCCTGGTTGCTCGAGGCCCTGTGGCAGCACATGCGTAATTAAGGTGAAGCTTCCTTGGTTTTACAGACTGTAGACTAGATCAGGCTGCACGTAGGAGGCAGAAGGAGGCTTTTTCAGGTGACACCTCGTGTGGTTGTAACAGACCAGACTGGTGCACATCAGGTGTGCTGTGGCTGTCAAATAAATGCCTTTAGGTGATTTTTTTTATTTTATTTTTTTTGAGTCATCCTGCACAACCTGCAGGTTTCATGACCACAGTGTGGTCAGTTTTCCTTCAGTAAAATTCCGCAGACGCACCTCTTTACATCAGCTGTTTGCATTAAGCCTGATGTCATGTGCATTGTTCCAAATGTGTTGAAGGGCGTTGCTGTAAATGTTTTGCAAGAAGATAATAAATACCC
>NW_024585957.1:5365-6421 GCF_018398535.1 Haplochromis burtoni
GGTTTTATTCTAATACTCTGGACAAGAGGGACGACGCTGCAGTCGACGTGAGACACGCAGGCGATTCTGAGGTCTCACCACCAATAACACTGATTTTAGGGAAATTGCCCTTTTTTTGTTTTCTGCTACTTCATGTTGTCAGGAAAAAATTAGCTCATTGTTTTATTCTCTGTAAATATGTACTAGGTAAGTGATCATTACCACTTGCTATGGTCATTGTAAATGATTTCTTTTCTACTTTTACTGTGATCAATTAAAGTTTTAAAACACTAGTCTGGACTCAGGACTGTTTTTAAAGACGTGTTTCACCCCGAGCGCTTTCCTCATCTGATTATGAATCAAACTGACGTCAACATTAAACTCTGTCCCTGCAGA
The DNA here is from genome assembly GCF_018398535.1 of Haplochromis burtoni. Classification (NCBI taxonomy): domain Eukaryota; kingdom Metazoa; phylum Chordata; class Actinopteri; order Cichliformes; family Cichlidae; genus Haplochromis; species Haplochromis burtoni. Next base: position 5,741 of record NW_024585957.1, read on the forward strand.
AGTCACAGTATTGCTCTAGAAAGCTAATGAAGTTAGCTAATGTTAGCGATGCAACAAAGCTCTGTGCTTCTGCTGGTTTTAAAATGTAAAGCAATGAGGCTAATGAGCTCACTCCACAGAATGTGGGATCTCGTGGATTTCTGATCAACAAAGGTGCCAAGTGAGAAGGAAACATGACTCGATAAATAATGCTTTTCTCATAAATCTGAGCACTTCTTACAGTATCTCATCCAAAGACGCCTCTAACATACGAGCAGGGGAGCCAGCGATCAAACCAACAGCCTTCTGGTCAATAGATGAGGCTCTTTACTTCAAACCACCAAATATTTCAAGTATAAAAAGCACCTAAAAACTACAGCTCGTGACTGATGATCATTACTGGTTGATTACCAGATGTTAACAAGGATGAAACCTCAGTTAACATTCATGCTAGCAACATTATGGTGATGCCTTTAGATTACAAAACAAAAACCCAGCTGATTACTGTCGGACTGGTTTGTGGTATTTTAAGGCCAACTGTTAAAGATATTTGAATTCTCACTTTTCTATTTAATTTATTATTTATTTAGCACTAAATAAACACAGTGGCCTCTGCAGCTGGAGGATGCTGGAAGCTAAAGGCCCTGCGATCGTGCAGAGGAAACCCTAAAATCACAGGTCCCCCTGAGCACGTGGCAACAG
>NW_024585958.1:0-6419 GCF_018398535.1 Haplochromis burtoni
ACATCGCACACACACGTAGAGTTCGGAATATGAATTGAATCAAAGGCACTGCGCATAGAGCGTTTTCGTTCTCTATTTATACCGGCGCTGCAACATTTTCTTTAAATTAGATTGAGCATGCGATCATAGTTTCTCAGAGTGATCACTTTGATATCATATATCGTCTTAGGTCCCTATATCTTAATAGCACTGGATATTTAATCCTCGGTTGGGAAGACAGTATCGGACTATAGTTGGTTATAGTAATTGAGTATATATTGTTAAATTATATGTGAAAATCATATAGAAGATATTCATTGCTGCTAATAAATACTTTGCGCATGGGTGATGAGTTGTCCACGTTTAGTTATATCCTAATAATGCTTTCGCGCAAGCGAGGTTCTGGTAGTACTTTAGATAGCAGTGAACATGTAGAAGAAACGTAGTAGATACATGATATTTCTCTTCAATCGTGATCTAAATGTTGGGTTTTCTAGGAGACGTTGTACATATTGCGGTATCACGTGGGTTGTACTGTATTAAGAACGAGTGCTGCCTCATCAAGTAATAGTAGATCTGCTCGAAAAACTGGCCGCGAATCCTGCTCCTACTGCTCGCACAGTCGTAGCGAGGGGTCTATAGAAGATCTAAGTTGACATTCAAGAAGGGGACCGAACGCTACATACGGTTGTCGTTTAGACTGTTAGCGCTTTCAAATGTAAGGTAGAATTAATGAGAGAAATGGCTCAAGATACAGGTGAACCACACACTTAAGTGACTTTATTTATGGTGGCTGGATCAACTCAGATCTTATCTTAATGACCTTGTAGTACCATATCACCCTATTAGAGCACTTCGCTCTCGCTCTGCAGGCCTACTTGTTGTTCCTAGAGTATTTAAAAGTAGAATGGGAGGGAGAGCCTTCAGTTTTCAGGCCCCTCTTCTGTGGAACCAGCTTCCAGTTTGGATTCGGGAGACAGACACTATCTTCAAGATTAGGCTTCAAACTTTCCTTTTTGCTAAAGCATATAGTTAGGGCTGGACCAGGTGACCCTGAATCCTCCCTTAGTTATGCTGCAATAGACGTAGGCTGCCGGGGATTCCCATGATGCATTGAGTTTTTCCTTTCCAGTCACCTTTCTCACTCACTATGTGTTAACAGACCTCTCTGCATTGAATCATATCTGTTATTAACCTCTGTCTCTCTTCCACAGCATGTCTTTATCCTGTCTTCCTTCTCTCACCCCAACCGGTCGCAGCAGATGGCCCCGCCCCTCCCTGAGCCTGGTTCTGCCGGAGGTTTCTTCCTGTTAAAAGGGAGTTTTTCCTTCCCACTGTCGCCAAAGTGCTTGCTCATAGGGGGTCATATGATTGTTGGGTTTTTCTCTGTATCTATTATTGTAGGGTCTACCTTACAATATAAACCACATTGAGGGGACTGTTGTGATTTGGCGCTGTATAACTAAAATTGAATTCAACTGAATTGAATTGAATGTTTGTGTTTCAAACAGGAAAACCAGCAGAAATAAATGACAACCTGCCAGAGTTCAGAGAGTTTCTGAGGTGCTCCAGAATCACCTCACCACTCTCTGCGTGTTTCCTTCCTGCTTAGAGTTCACTTTCATTTCCTGAACTTCATGGAGTGGAACTTATTGCTGGTGTGTGTGTTTGAAGATACTGTAAGTTTGCTTTGTTTCCTTCTTTAACAGTTTGTATTTAGGAACTTTATTGTTTGTTCAGCTCATGTTTGATTTATTCACACAATAATATGTGTCTTTTTATTTCCGGTCTCCTACACCAAATTCAACAACCCAGGCAAGCAGAACCCAGCAGCCACTCGCACAAAGACGCCCCCACACCCACCAGAGTTTCCCCTATGCTCACGCTGCAGCAGCTTTGCGCTCACACAGTTTATCTGCATGAGCAAACTTAATTTTGCTCATTCAGATCACTTTGGCTTTTGATGAAAGAAGCTTGTCAGTAACAGCAGTCACTGTGTATCAGTGAATGTATCATGTGTGCTTCATGGCTTCTTCTAGTGGACTGATAGCAGAAGTAGAGCAGCTGATTGCAGCTTCCTCTGCCTCACACTGCTGTCTGACTGCATTCAGCTGACACTGAGATGAAGCAGGAAAGAAGCAGCTGATATTTGGACAGCACACATGATGGAAATGATCATTTTAGTTGATGTCCACGCGAATTATTCGTGTTTCCTCTTCAGGTGAAGGTAGAAAGTGTGTGTGAGCTGATGTGGATTTGAATTCAGCAGCATGGATCTGTGTGAGGACAGAGAGGAGGGAGTCCCTCCCTCTAAAACCACTCAGAGGTGAGATGACCATCTCTAACTGTCCATGACTCTTCTCCATGTCACAGCTCAGCACTCACATCACTGCTCCATCATTATTCACAGGAACCAACCTGGGCTTGAACTTGGACCTGAACCCGAGCTTGAGCCTGAAACCAGCTGCGTGTGCTTACAGTGCAACTGCATGAAGTTTTTTATTTGTAGATTCACAAAAAGAAGACAGTTATCTAAGAAAAGGTAAGTTTGTGTCACTATTAAATTATCACTACACTTATTGGCAGTTTATATGCAGTGATATGGCTGTTCGATATGACCAAAATCTCATATACCGATAACGATATATTCTGTGAATCTCGGGCAACTCGACTTGGGTGAAGTGTTTTCAGCTGGGTGTCATATATCTGGAGTTGAGTTTTTTGAAACTATTTATTTTTATACATGAGTTTTAACGGCTGCTATTTTCTTGCTGTGGGGAAAAGCCTGTTTTAATGTTTGAGTCTAAGGTTTACTTTGAGCACTTGACGGCTCTTTTTTGCTTCTCATCTCTAAATTCTCTCCATACTCTTTCATGTGATTGTTGTGTAGGCGGTAGAAGAAAAAAAACAACAATATTTCGCAACACCATGAAACAAACGATAGACATGAAACGATAGATGTTTTAATTCATCATCCGATATATTTCGTCATCGCACATAGCTCCATGCAGTAAAGAGTTTTATGTTTTTTTTTCTTCTTTTTAGCGTCCATCAGGGACTTAGCACTGAACCCAGCTTTGTGTCCTTAAAGAGTGACTGGTGTGAAAGGTGCTCTAGTGGTTTTGAAAGACAAGAACTGTCTTCTGCAGAGAGGTAAGATGTTAGTAACATGTACTTTTTAACTGATTAACTGTTTATTGCTACCCTAAATATCCTATTTAAATTACAAACACATCAGTCTTATTTAGACATTTTCTTAAAATCCAGACTTTGTTTTCGAAAGAACTGAAATTCCTCTTCTGCTACTTAATAAAAAAAAAAAATCCCTCCAAGGTGTTCTAAATGTGCTTCAAAAAATAAAACCTTGAATTGGACTTTATTTTAAATACTGTACTGCCAACACCAGTTTGGGGTGTATATGGCTCATGCACTAAATGTTTGTCACAGTGTCTTCCATCATATTCATTAATTTAGGACAGTAACTTCATTTCTTGTGTAAAAAAGGATCAACTCGTGTTTTTTTTTTTTGTAGAAATATGATAAAAGAGAAGCAGAGGGAACCATCAGCCAAAACAGCATCAGCAGGTAGGATATTGCAAAACTATATGTCTTCAGAGCGGGAGTCAAAAGGAAATTAAATTTTGTATCCAGTAAGGGTCCTAGATAACCCCCCTAGATAATTAAGCCTACCACAGACATGATCAAGAGAGAGAAATATGAAGTCATACCGTGTGCTCCGGCATGGAAGGACAGGCGCCTGCATGGTATGATTTGTACCACCGGCAGATAGAGAAACTGGCCGTCCTACCAATGGCTGGACAAAGCTGGACTGAAAGAAAGCACAGAGGCACTAATCATGAACAAGAACAAGCTCTGAGTACAAGATCCATAGAGGCTGGGGTCTATCACCCGGCAAGACCCCAGGTGTAGGTTGTGTCAAGATGACCCTGAGAGAATCCAGAACATAACAGCAGGGCACAAGATGGTACCAGGCAGGGCATACATGGAACACCATAAACAAGTGGCCAGCAGAGTATACAGAAACATCCGTGCCACATATGGCCTGGAAGTCCAGAGATCAAAATGGGAGATGCTCCCTAGGGTGGTGGAGAATGTCTGAGCTAAGATCCTGTGGGACTTCCCGATATACACGAACAAAATGATGATGGCTAATATGGTCACAAATTTTAAATCCAACATGATAACCTTATTCCACCTACGATGTGGAGCTCCAAGTTTTTTGTTTGTTTGTTTGTTTTTTATAGATCCAATTTCAATCAGTTAAATCAGTAAAAAAGGACTTCTGGAAAAGAGCAGAATTCTTGGAACACTGTTTAATACACCAAATCGTATGGACAGCAATAAAATAAATACAGAAAACAGCAAGACAACAGATAGCAAAGCAAGCAAAGCAAACCCCGGGGTGTAGAGTCTTAGGCAAAGACAGCAGAGCCACACAGAGACAGACAGAAAAAAGCAGAGAACCGGAGTGTCCTCTGGCGCAGTATTATAGGGACCAGTAACCCGACCCGCTGGTGCTGAGCATCTTTCCACTTGTCTTCCAGCCAAAAACAGCAGGTGCAGGCTCAGGTACGGCCAGGGACAGAGTCAAGACTATGGCTAAGGGTCATCCGCAGATGGGTAACCTTGATTAACCCTTTGCTTTGGCTTATCAAAATAGGTCACGGCACATTCAAAAGTTAACACAGCAAGGGGCATAATCTTATGATATACATGTGAATACTTGGACTAAATATCAAATATATTGGGTAAATGCTTTAACATACTGATAAATACCCCAGTGTAGTTTTATAGTGTGTGTGTATACATGATTATATAATCCTTAAGGAGATTTTATTGTATTGTGTTCATTACTGACTGTAGACAGATGATAGTTTTGCTACATCAGAGCAAAATATCTTATGTTTATTGCAGATGTGTGGTACAGACATCACTCAAAAATTCCACTACACTAACCAACCAGATATAGTGGTACTAGACAAGCAGAACAAGAGGGCCGTAGTCATAGATGTAGCGATACCGAATGACAGCAACATCAGGAATAAGGAACATTAGAAGCTGGAGGAGTACCAAGGGCTCAGAGAAGAGCTCCTGGAGATGTGGAGGGTGAGGGTAACAGTGGTCCCAGTGGTAATCTGAGCACTAGGTGCAGTGATTCCCCAGCTAGGAGAGTGGCTCCAGCAGATCACAGGAAAAAAAAATTGGAGATGTCTTTCGAGAAGAGCGCAGTCCTAGGAACAGTTAAGATACTGCACAGGACCCTCAAGCTCCCAGCCCTGTGGTAGAGGACCTGAGCTTCAAGGTCTAGACCACCCACATGGGCGAATGGGGAATTTTTAATGTCTCTGTTGCATCATGTCTTAATTATTCTTTGGCACTGATTATTAAAAGAGTGAGTGAGATGTACATTTATAGCTCTTTCTTGTTCCTGTAGAGGAGGAGCTTGCCAGGGTACGGACAACCTTTGTGTGGAGGGTCTCACCAGAAATTCTTATACAGCTGCTTGATGCCCTTGTAACAGAAAGTGTCTTCAATGATTTGGAGAAAGAATCGATATTGGAGGGGAACCCTGTTAGAGCTGATAAGGCACGTTGCTTTATTGACACAGTGAGGAAAAAAGGAGACAAAGCATGCAAGATAATGATCAGACACCTTCAGACCATAGATCCTTCTCTCTTCTTTCAACTGCATTTATACTCTGATCCATCTGCTCTGCAAGGTAAGTTCATTTATCTCTAAATGAATGGTCACCTTTCAGCTTGTTGAGGTATAAAAGTGTGAAACCTCAGAATTAATTGTAAGAAACCTAATTCTATAACATATCTTTGGATTTGTTGAAAGGCTGCAAAATATTTTCCAGAGGACATGGAGGTATTTTGATGATTATTATAAACCTATGAAACTACTTAGAAGATCAAATGTGAGCAGCATTTAAATAAACGCCAGTCTTCTTCACTTGGTAAAACCATGGAAACTGATTGCTTTAAAAAAAATGAACATATATTAAGTAAAGTATGTTAGGATTGGGTACATATGAAAAGCTGTAAAGTAATTCATTATTTTGTGGGTTTAATGTGACTGTTTTCAGGAATTACATTTAGGAAATCCCAGAGCCCTTTTTGATGAATTTTGGGTAGAATGAGCATAAAAAAAATATAATGAATATAATAGGCTGAACAGCAGGCAAAGTTCTTCACATAGCACCCCCAGACCAGGTTTGACCGGATATGTTTATATCCTTTTTTAATGTTTTTTTTTATTCAGATAGTCTTCAGAATTGTCAGCCTAAACTTAAGTCCAACCTGAAGAAGAAGTTCCAGTGTGTGTTTGAGGGGATCGCTAAAGCAGGAAACCCAACCCTCCTGAATCAGATCTACACAGAGCTCTACATCACAGAGGGAGGGACTGCAGAGGTCAAT
>NW_024585959.1:0-954 GCF_018398535.1 Haplochromis burtoni
TGTTACTTCGTCCCTAATCCGGCTCCTTGAAAGCTGGTTTACTGATTTACTCGTCCTCAAACATGTCACCTTCCTGCTGCAATGCCTGGATCTGCTCCACCTCATCTCCCAAAAGCTCAAAGTCTAACCCTCCTTCCACAAACTTGAATCAAATCCTTTCTAGCTCTTTCAGCCCTCAGCTTTTTGAAGTATTAAAAATGGGAGGTTTTAAGTCCTGCTGTCCACCACAAAGGACAATGAATAAGTTTTATTGTGAAAGGGTTAAACTTATTGTACATTTATGACATCTTAATAAACCAAATTGAAGATTGTAATGTGGAAGAAACAATTTCATCTTTAAGAGAAACAGAATCTCTGAAAACAGTTATCACGTAACCTCCCTGATTGCCATAGAATGTGGAAGCTGCAGTGCCTGCCATTTTGACAAAAAGTTAATGTTCTGTGTTTCTGTTATTTTAAATGAATGACATTGCAAGAATGTGTACTGCGAATTTTTTCAGTGTATCTGTTTATATTTATATCTACTTATATTTTGAGTTTTAAAGCAGTAAAGACAGCAGGAAAATTGTACGAGTTTTAAAGATGCATTTTCATTTGCAGTGAGTGCTTCAAGAACAAAAGAAAATGAAAAATGCTAGTTGTTTGAAAACAAAACAGACTTTGCTCAGACATCATGAGGAGGCTTTGGTGTGAGTCTTTATGATAGATGTGTTGATAGTTCACTGGTCTCCACATTTGATTTAGGCCAGGTGTTTAGACTGGATATCATCTTTGATGGAACCCTGTCAGGGATTTGTGTCTCTTCCGACCTCGAATCATGTGTTAGACTAATGAGTTAATCACTATATTATATCTTATTAAAAACAAATAAAGCTGAAATCGGTTCAGGTCCACACTGGGGCAGGAAGGTGGACGGGGCTCATGAAATTTGATTCACCAAAAAAAGAAAAAAAA
>NW_024585959.1:2954-4000 GCF_018398535.1 Haplochromis burtoni
GAGAAGGTCATGATGCTTTCCAGGAAGGCATAGTAAAAAGTCATCATGATGGGTGTGCTGACTGCAAAGGAGCGGAGTTTCCCAAGGAGGTACAGCTGTTGGTGGCACTTCTTGAGAATCTCCTCAGTGTTGGCAGAGAATTTCAGAAGGTTATCAAAGATGGTTCCCAGGTATTTATAACTCAACTACCTCCACTGGCTTCCCGTGGATGGTGGTGGTGACTGAAGCAGCCAGATCCCTCTGCCTACTGGAGAAGGTCACCACCATCTCTTTGGTTTTGCTCACGTTCAATTCAATTTTGGTGCTGTCACACCACTCTACAAACTCCTGCAGAGCGGCCCGTGGTGTTGTGAGGGGATACACAATTAAAGCATATATAGAATAATTAAACAACAATGATCTCTGGTTCAAATTCACAAAGATGGTGGTGGCACTTATGTTATAAGTTGTTGCTGGAAATTCAAAGGATACTCATTTTGAGGCAGCATCTTAACCGTCACAGTTGTTGAAAGATGTTTTTTTTTTAAAGCCTTTATTTTCAAGTTACATGGCAATTTACATCAAAGCACATATCAAGACATAACAATTTGCAACACACACACAGAAAGAATAGAGATAAAAAAAAACATACTCAAAATTATTTATCTATTCATATGTTTAAAAGATCCCAAGGTAAAGGACTATTGTTCTTCTGTTTTCTCCTCCTCAGATCTGGAAAAATGTTTTTACCAACAGCCTCATTGCAAATAATTTTTTTGTTTCCCAACCACTTTAGTTCTTGTTTTCCAAATGTGGGTATTAATAATACACATGATTAACCAGAAAAGCCATCTTTTACTATCAAACATTTTTCTTTCTTTATAGCTTTTATGTTGTTATCAATGTCAAATCCCACCCTAGCCATTTGTTGTCTAATTTCTGTTGTTCTATAACAAGATCACAGCAGATGTTCCAACGTTTCATCCCCAGCACACTGTGACTTTGGACATTCCTTAGTAGTAACGTAGAAGCTTCAATGGACTACTGCTCTAAAGCAGTGAAAGAGC
>NW_024585959.1:5492-6416 GCF_018398535.1 Haplochromis burtoni
TGTTTTCCAAGTGCGTTAAATAATCCACATGGCAAACAAGAACAAACTTTTACTCTAAGTAAAATGCCTTCAGAATGTAAGACATGAACATGTCAACTTGTATCAAGTTAGAACTACAACAGGAAAAACTGGGCTTTGGCAGTAAAACCGGTTTGACTCGGATCGCATTTAAAACCAAAGCAGGATCCACTTCATCTAAACAACAAACCCTTTTCTTCAGGATTATTAATCTGATTAAGTTATAAAACAATTGAAGATATTTACTGTATGAAGAAAATTGCACATAAAAATAGCTGGACTGATGTCTACATTTCTTAACCTATCAAGATAAGCCTGTCTATCACTTTATTTTTCTTTACATTGGTTTGAATATCACTGTAGTGATATGTTGTTTCCGTGACATAAAAGTATTATATTTTACAATAATATATTATTATATAATATTTATTATAATAAAATTACACATGTAAGACATGAATCCTTACAATAACTACGTTATACAGATAAAGCCCAATAAAGGATTTTAAACAAAGGTCCATCCAGGCTGTGTTTATATTATTAACTAAACTAATTAATAATGACGGCCGTTGTATTTTATTGTTCTAAAATTAGTCTTTAATCTTTTTTAAACGTACTTTTAATCTCGTATCCATAAAGGCGCGCATTTCAACCGCCTTGAAGGGAGTGGTTTCCTTTAAATTTTCAAATTCTCTTGGTCCAATAGCTGGGCTGATCCCGAACACGCGGGATACTTGTCTGAACCAATCAGCGCTACCCTAGCGCTGCCTGTTCCTATATAAGCGCGCGAGTCACCCCGCTGAAGTATTCGTCTTTTGCTGAGAAGACAAGTGACTGCATAAGGAAGAAAATGGCCAGGACCAAGCAAACCGCTCGTAAATCCACCGGAGGAAAAGCTCCCAGGAA
>NW_024585960.1:0-6413 GCF_018398535.1 Haplochromis burtoni
AGTGGATCTGACAAACACACTCTACAGGACTAAGTCCTGCCCCCACACCATTTATACATTACATATACATATGTACATATTAATTAAACTTATGTTTACATGCTTTTTATCAGTATTTATTATAATTAACTTTGTTTTTATCAATATTTATTTATACTTTTAATCCTGTTTTTAACACTGGGTTACACATAACCCTCAAAGTAAACCACATTGCTGCATGCTCCAATAAAAGCATACTGCAAAAAATGTGAAAGTGTTGCATAGTTTAGAAGTTACAAATTCAGACTTGGTTCATGTGAATATAATGCAATTTAATGAAATGAAATCAACTTTTAGTTGTTTTTTTCCCCAAAACTTTAATTTGAATGTTGATTCAGATTTTTTTTAATCTTTATATCTTAAGTATAAAATGCATATGTATCATACTTATCCTTAAGACTTCACACGTAAAGCTAACAAGACATTACATTAAATATTGGCTACAAATAAGGACATCAGGAACAAGTGTGTGCATGGATAACCTGAGATGTGTCCCACCTCTACACAAAAACAGCACAAAGGCTAGAAAGAGAGAAAAAGATGAGACAGCATAGAGAGAACTGAGGGGCCATGACAAATACAAAGCAATGTTCCTGAAATATGTGGTAGATGAAACTGAACTGCTTCCTATATAAAAGGGCCATTAAGCTATTATCATATATCATCTGTTAGTTGCTAAAAATATTTCCTAAATATTTCACATACCGCTGAGTTTATTTTGTGAAAAAAGAAGTATTTGTTGCTGAGTAGGAGGAGTCTATGTAAAACTGAGACCTTCAGTAGATTTATATATCTTGGTACTCAATCTACCAGTGGCAGACTGGACAAAGACATCTGACCTTAACAATGATCAGATCAGTTTATTTGGTTGTTTTCGTGATTCTGTTTTTTTTCTTGACTGGTAAGGACATACATTTTTTTTGTACAAATTAAATGTTATGAAGTAAAGTCTTTGGAATAATAAGCCATCAACATTTCTATAGGTTCTGAGGGTCAAACACTGACTGAGTCTGAACCAGTAGTTAAAAGGCCTGGAGACTCCCACACACTGACCTGTACATACTCAGGGTTCAGTGGTGATTATAGTAATGCTTGGATCAGACAGGCTGCTGGAAAAGGACTGGAATGGGTCGCTATGATCAACAGTGGCAGTGGCAGCTGGTACTCTCAGTCATTCAGAGGTCGCTTTACCATCTCCAGAGACAACAGCAGAAAGCAGGTGTATCTGGAGATGAGCAGCTTGACGACTGAGGATTCTGCTGTTTATTATTGTGCTCGATACTCACAGTGACACAAGAGGAAGAAATGGTGTACAAAAACTTAACACATTAAACTAAATCTAAATTTTACTTTTCTTACCCAAAGGTACAAAAATTACATTTAACTCATCAACACACAAACATATCATCTGCCTCACAAGTTTTCATCTGCTTTGTTGTCAGTTTTTAATAAATAACAAACACATCAAACTTTATTTTGTATTTTGAATAATAATTTTCTTTTGATTATGCCAAAACTATTGTTTAGCACCAGTACTCATTGCCACAGGGTTGACAATTTTTTCTTATAATTTGTCAGCATCTGTCTGCATCCATAGAAACTTTCGTGACAGAGTCATATAACCACTAAGATCATGATCATCAGTTCATCAGTAGAAGAAAGCGATACCTTAGGGTTAGTGTTATCACCCTCAGTGTGTGTTCTCACTGAGGCAGACACACTCACAATATTGCCACTACACATTAACTGTTACTGTAAGTTATTTGACCGTTTCCTCAAACTGTGAACAATGACCACAGCCAGCCTTTATGACGTGCAGCCAGGTCTTCTGTCCATCACCTGCAGTGTCAGACACCTGAAGTGTGTCTTCTTCTGTGTCTTCTTCTACCACCTGTCTCTAATTCCTAAACAATTTAGGCCTTACTTTTATTAAACATCTTGAATTAAAGCTGAAAGTTTGCATGCATCACATCTTGCTTGACAGATTTAAAATCACTGGTGTATATGTAGCTTGACGATTGAGGATTCTGCCGTTTGGTTTTACGCTCAAGACTTCCAGTGCCACTGTTACGTCCCTCTGCAGCCCCTAATCTCCTCAATGTTTTCAGCTGGTGCTAATTGGCCACACCTAGTCAGGTGTGATCAACAGTGGCAGTGGCAGCTGGTACTCTCAGTCATTCAGAGGTCGCTTTACCATCTCCAGAGACAACAGCAGAAAGCAGGTGTATCTGCAGATGAACAGCTTGACAACTGAGGGTTCAGCTGTTTATTATTGTGCTCGGGAGTCACAGTGACACAAGAGGAAGAATCTTTGTACAAAAACTCAGCACATCACAAAAGGAACAATTTACTTTCTGCTGTTCACATTTATAGTAATGAACTGCAAGTCAACATCATTAACACAAGACGAAACAACAAAGGTACAAGGATCTTCAAAATAATTAACAATATCTGTTGGGATTAGTCATCAATTTGATCATCTATTTCAAAAAATTACTATAAATTGCACTCAGCATCTTGTTTAGTTTTCAGACCACATGCATTGATCTTTAATAGTATCTTTTTTTAAAGATAGACTTATTTATCATTACTTATTGCTGCCTGCAGGGAAAGGACTGGTATGGATCTGAATATAATCCTGGTGATTTATTCAGCAAAAATTCAGTAATTCAAAATTCAACTTAGACTATCCCACCAAAGCACTAACTGCAAGTGGACAGATTGTGCAGACTGAAGACACTGCTGTGTATTACTGTGGAAGAGAACCACAGCATCAAAACATCCATAGAGTTGAACAAAACCCCCTCAGTGCCTAAACAGTTATAACATGAAGCCACCAGAGGAGGAGCCCTCAGACCACTGATGAATTTAAGATATTACATTAATCAAGTGATTTTACAATGTGAGTTAAATTGCTAGAAGAATGATGACTGATGTAAAAATCAAGTCAGTAGATATTCCTTTATTGTATTTCACTTTAACATAAAACTCTGCACAGATACTTTGTGGCCACTGTGTTTACCTCAGATTGTTATTAAATAAGCAAACATCAGATTTTGTCTGAGGGTGTTTTTATTGTTGTTGTCTTTGTTGTATTTTTTTAGTAGCTGTCAGAAGGCCGAGTTAAAAAACAACAACGACTATTTTAGCTGACTTGGCACTGTATAAAAAACAGGTTAAATAATATGGTAAATAATATAATTTATTTTTTTATTCAGTCAGAAGCTAACTTCCACCTAGGCTAATATAAATACAATATATTTATATTATAATGTTTTAATAATATAAATATAATATATACATTTACAGAAGAAGAGATACGTCTAGTTTTGTAACTGTGCAATATTGAGAAAATATAGATGCCTGTTTAAAGAACTATAACATTTTAGATATTTTTAGTAAACTTTTAAAGATTTACAAAATGCAAGTATCACTGACAGTCATTGAGAGCAGGTTGACCAGCAAGTATTTATAAGACTAATATGCAAACGTGTTAAAAAGCAGTTTATATAACTGAATATCCAATTGTCAAAATTAAATAATTATGGTACATTAACATAAGGTGACTAAAAGCATTCATATAAAAAAGTTTAAATGTAATCATAAACACTGTGTGATGAATGTAAAGTTTTCAGGTACTAAAGATATAAAATTATTTTTACTATCAAAATTGTACCGTTTTAACACAGAATATATAAACTTTATTGCATGCAAACAATGTACATATTTTTTCGTGGTCTTGATAACTTGATAGCAGGATTTTATTCTTTATTATTGTGCCTGAGACTGACAGTGTCACAGGAGTGAGAAAAACGTTTTTTTACATAAGTTACAGAGATTACATTTAAGTCATCAACATAGTCAAAGATTCAATTCAGTAAAGCTGCTTCGCTGGGAGATTGTTTTTGTAAAATTATTTTTGAATGAAAAACACATCAAACTTTATATTTGTGTTTTAAATAATATTGTTATTTTAATTAGTTAAAAAAAATTGTAAATACTGATTGCCGCAGTGTGATCTCTTATAGCAAAATTTAACACATTTCCTACGTGTGGGATTAATAAAGGTTATCTTATCTTATCTTATAATCTGTCAGCATCCATCCATATGCAAAGCAAACTTCCTGACAGTCGACTATAAAGACTTGAAATCATGGTGTCAGTTAAAGCAGAAGAAAAGTTCTCATCAGATTATCTTGAGTACCAAAATTGTCGTGGTCTGGGTGGTTTTCCACAGCATCAGCTCCTCCCCACTGGGTGGAGTCTTTGTTGTTCCTCACCTGATGGCAATCGTACCAGCAGTATTTATGACCGGCGCACTCAACTGGTCTTCGCCAGATTATCTGCCAACTTTAGTCAGTTCTCGGCCTCATGTCCGTTCCTTGGTGACTCATCGTGTGTATTAACCGTATCTCTGTTTTTCTCGTCAGCCTCTGAGACCCACCTACCAAGTTCTCCTGGATACCAGTTTGCTGCCGCCGGTAATCCCTCTCCATTTTGGAACTGCCATTCTCTCCTGCCTGCCTCCCTGCATTGCATACAGCACCCACCTGGACCTCTCCTGCCTCCCCCCTCCACGCAACCCCCACCTGCAAGCTTGTAAGACAGCTCAGTGTACTATCCTTAGATTCACTCGCAATCCTCTGTGGGATTCCCCTGACTGCTCTCTCCTCTGTTTCAGTGCCCTGGCCCGCCACAGTTTCCCCTGCCCAGTACCTGCACCCAGTTATCCCTGCCATCTAGTTATCATCACAGAATTTTCTCTCGCCTCAGACATCTAGTTTATGTTCATTGATTCTAGTCTGCACTTTCTGTTAGCCTCTGAGCATTGTAAAATAAAATCTCTTTTTGTTACACCTCACTCCTGGCCTCCGGTTTTGAATCTGCACTTGAGTCCATCCCATTTCCACGGGCCACTGCGCCCTGACAAAAATGTTCTCTGTGGCTCTGCTGCTCCTGCTGGCTGCTGGATCCTGTGAGTCTGACTGGAAAAAAACACTGACAGAATGATCACAGCATACTGACTGTTGCTGTTACATTGTCACATAAAACATGTTTTTTTCCACAGGTGTGAAGTGTGAGCAGATGACACAGCCAGCCTCTGTGATTGTGCAGCCAGGTCAGCGTCTGACCATCACCTGTCAGGTGTCTTATTCTCTAGGCAGCTGGAGGACAGCTTGGATTAGACAGCCTGCAGGGAAAGGACTGGAGTGGATTGGAATGAAATATACTGGAGATTCAGTTTACAAAGATTCATTAAAGAACAAGTTTAGCATTGACTTAGACACTTCAAGCAAGGCAGTGACTTTAAATGGACAAAATATGCAGCCTGAAGACACTGCTGTGTATTACTGTGCCAGAGAGTCACAGTCACACAAACCATCAGTAGAGCTGTACAAAAACTCCTTAGACCCTCAGCACTGGTGAAACCATTAAAGAAGCGGAGGTACAACCCTCAGACAAATAATGATTTTAGACTGGTTCTGTAAAAACATAAAATAAAATTGAACTTTCTTTACAAAAAGGAAATAAACAAAAACAAATAACATGTAAACTAAGTCAAAAATGCTTTCTACATTTCAAATGTACAGAAACGAAGTACAGTTATTAACACGCTCAAAGAAATAATAACATAATCTGCTTGCTTATATATGAAATGTTTTCACAACAATTTCCAGTCTAGCTGTAAGTGAGGGTGTAATCCATAGTTCCTTTGTTGTCTTTCGGTGGCAATGTTTATGTAAAGTAAACTTCCTCACAGACTCTTATAAATACCTGATATGATGCTGTGAGTTCCAACAGGAGAGCAGGAGCTCCCATCAGACCAACTTCGGTACCAAAATGTTCTTTGTGCTGCTTCTGTTGGCTGGTTGGGCCTGTGAGTCAGAGGAACTGAGCCAGAAATACTAACAGTATGATTGGAGAATATTGTTATTATTTTTTACAATTGCACTGATGTTTTATCCACAGGTGTGAAGTGTAAGCAGCTGACACAGCCAGCCTCTGTGATTGCGCAGCCAGGTCAAAGTCTGACAATCACCTGTCAGGTCTCTTATTCTCTGGGCAGGTATCGGACAGCTTGGATTAGACAGCCTGCAGGGAAAGGACTGGAGTGGATTATAAGTGGAGGCAGTGGACATAAAATATGGACATAAAATCATTTGTTTCTCTCTTGCTCTTGATGAAGGCGGTCACACTTTTCTCTTCTCCTCCTCCTCCTCTCTCTTAGCTTTCCTGCTTAGCCTCTTGTGTCCTTGTCTAGTCTTGTGTTTTTTGTATTACTTTTCCCTGGAACACTCTCTCACAGTCTGTTCTCTAAAACCTAAAAGAGGAATTATGGATTTGATCAACTGGTCCCTGAATGCAATTGACAC
>NW_024585961.1:0-1736 GCF_018398535.1 Haplochromis burtoni
GCTGTTGAATTGAACAGCACTTGGCAAATTTATTAGACTACCTGTCATAAAACAATAAATAATATCGACATATAACTAAAACCATTTTTCTGTTCAGAAATGCAAGTAATAATTGTAACATGGCACAATAATTAGAAAAAAAAAATAAGGTAGTTTTTAAATTCATGGATAATAGCAATGATTGTATATTAGCATTAAAATGTCATTTTGATTAAAGTGCTTTTGCATACTGGTGGATTACACCATTACACAAGCATTAAAAAAAGATATGATTATAATTTTTAATAAAGATATAGTTACCAGTGCAGCTGTGGCATAAACCTCTCACACAGTCTAATAAATTTGTTAAGAACTGTATATGAGGAAAAATGAGAATTATTGTCACAGTAATGTTTTCTTCCATTTATTTCAAATATTTTGGTAATTATTGTATCGCAACATTTTTCATCCAGTCTCACTCACAACAAAGTCACAGAGAAAGGCTGTGAAATGCTGGCCTCAGCACTCAGCTCCAGACCTCCCCACCTGAAAGAGTTGGACCTGAGCTACAATGACCTACAAGACTCGGGGGTGCTGGCACTGTGCAATGCACTGACAGGTTTAAAAACACTCAGGTTAGTACAAAAAATAACTCAGACAAAAGGTCATGCTTTTTAAAAAGAGAAACTGAATATATGGTACAGTTGAGTTGCATTTCAAAAATGAGAGATAATTAGAAGGAACTGAACATGATTTACTGATATACAGAATTCAGCTAATTTAAAGTTCAGTTAAATTTGCTCAGTTAAGTACGTGGATTTGAGGCTGATTGGCCTCAAGAAGTTGAGCAGAAACATGATCGGACTAGTCTGTAATGTCGCAATGAGCTTGACAGCGTGGGAAAGTGAAAGTGACGTAAGCTTAGATTAGCCACCAAACGCATGGGAAGCAGACAGATGTGTGACTGCAGGTCTTCCTTATTGAACTTAAGCATAACACTTTTTTGCAATAATTTTTGCAATCTAATCATTTGATATCACTGAAAAAAAGTGAGAGGCACATAGTGCTGTCCAAAGGGACACTGAGAAAAAGCTATGAAATGGCACTTGTGTTATGACAGAAAGTCAAACTTGGCACTGATGAGAGCATCTACCACTCATTGTTTGCTTTCTGTAGGCTATCATTTTGTAAAGTGACAGACGATGGAGGCTCCTCTTTGGTCTCAGCTCTAAACTTGAAACCCTGCAGTCTCAAAGATCTGGACCTCAGCTTTAATAACCTCACTGATGACATAGTCCAGATGCTGAAGGAAAAACAGAGGGATTCATGCTGCAGTCTGGAAAAACTCAAGTATGGAAAACCAATAACAAACACAGTTTTATACTTGATAATATTATAATAATGTTTGCAAGTTGATTTTTATCATTATTCCCATCAGTGTGGACCAAAACGCAGAATGCTGGGTTGACCTGAAGCTGCTGAGACAGTGTAAGAAAACCTTTTCTTGTTCCTGAAATGTTACATGCTACATGTGATTTGCATCCATGCAGTTATATTTGCAAGTGTTTACAAGTCCCTAAACATTTTCCAAATCAGGATGAATATACAAAAATGAACAATAGTGATTTACTATAAATAATATTTTCTACATCACGAAAGTGTAAAGTCCAATGCGGCCTTGTGCTTAATCAATGATAGTCTATAGTTTAAAGTCATATCCAAATTAGAGCTTTTTTCTGTGGCCAAGGGACAATGTT
>NW_024585961.1:3332-4227 GCF_018398535.1 Haplochromis burtoni
ATTCGAGGGTGCGTGACTGTGTTTCTAAACCTCCAAATGTCTGTCTGTTCACAAACTAAAAAGGAATTTCAGACAAGAGGCACAAAGGGGTGACTGCTCACATTAAATCCAAGACCATGTCACTGAGTGAAATTTTAATAAGAGGAGATCTTTAGGATAAATTGAACATAATTTATTGATAAACAGAATTGAAACAAGCCGTCTGGTGATTGGACTCTGATGGCTAAATAGATCCAGACCATTTATAGGGCAGGACCCCGCCCGGAGTCGAGATGCTTGTGATGGTGATGAAGATAGAGACTTGGATAGAGCTCTGAGTAAGGTGGGTTGAAGCAGAGATGGAGAGGAGGTGGATTGCGGGAAGTAGTCAGAGGAACCGTGAGATTTAAAGTATGTGAAGTGGAGGCTGATTGGCTTGAAAGTGGCAGGTTGAAAGATGATTGGACTCGACCTGAGCTTGATGGTTTGGGAAAGTGGAAGTTGAGATAGATGTGTGATTATTGATCTGGCAATAACCAGATGAATCTCCTGATTGGTGGGCTGGACTGGGCTGTTTACCAAAAATCAGTTCAGCCAGGAAGCCAAATGACTAGGACACGATTCACTGCATCATAGTTGAGGGACTGCAGAGCAGGATCTACAAAGACACTGGTGAGTTAGGCAGACGGGGATGACAATTAGACCCAAAATACACAAACATCTGTAGTCTTTACCTGCAACCTACAATTCAGACTTATGATATATTGAAAGTGATATATGAATGTCACCATGTCCAAATGTTGTAATGACTTGTACCATTATTATTATGGAATTGTGACCATGGCACTTTAAATAACCCTGATCTGATTTCATGAGGCTGATGGCAGGAGTCTGTGAACATCAGGTCAATACTGAT
>NW_024585961.1:5321-6413 GCF_018398535.1 Haplochromis burtoni
CCCTCGTCACAGTCTAGCCACACTCTTGCCACGGTCCAACGCGAGGAAGCGCTGGACGCCATAGATTTGGACCACGACGAGCGTCAGACAATACCGACGCTCCGCACTACAAACGGAGGTGAGTGACTCTGTTTTTGCCCCTCACGTCACCACTAAGGAGGATTCTGTGATTAAGACTGTGTTGCCGGTTGAGGGGCCCGGCTGTAAACCAATGAGCCATGCCAAGCCAAGCTCTGAGACTGAAATTACTTCTGCCACAGCGTTCGGGGTTCAAGTGACTGCAAGTGAAGCTGCTAGCAGCAGCCCCACTAGCATGACAGCTAATGTCAACTCACAAGGGAAGACCTTCACGGACTGTGTTAATTTAACTTCTCTGTGTATAGACCCTATTGAGAGCTGTTGTTCCATAGAGTTTGGTAATGAAACTTCACCAGTGCACAATGCAAATCACGAACCCCCTGGTGCAGTGTCCAGAGACTGTTACATTGTGACTAGCCCTTGTTTAAATGTATCTGTTAAGAATCAAAGTTATGTGAGTATTTTTCAAGAAAAGCAGCTGAACAACTCAAGGTCTGAGATTCTGTCTGAATCGTGCTGTAATGTGCAAAGCACCATGTTGAATAGAGCTGAGAGAGAAGCCAAAGAGAACTTGGATCTTGTCCATGATGCGGTTAAATCAAAGACTGACTCTGTTTTAGCTCGTGTTGCGAGAAATTAATGTTCTGGATCCCATGGTTAATAAGTGTAACCCATCTTTACAAACTGTTTTTCCGAAGACCAGTAATGATCCTGTTCAGGATTTAAAATCTATTAGTGATCTGGTAAACTGTGAATTCATGGTCAAGTCGGTGTCTAGAGATGGTCATGAATCGCACTAAGGGAGCAACAAATAACTCGGGCTGCATTTCTGATTCTTTACGTGTTAAGCAAACTGTGTTGGTTGACATGACTTCTTCCATGAATGACACGCAGTCAAAGCCATGTTATGAGTCAGAGAACACTGTGTTTAGCTCCACTGAGAAGACAACCACTGATAACGGAAGCTATGATAATAACTTAATAAAACAAAGTACTGTTTCAGGTGTTGCTTCC
>NW_024585962.1:0-6412 GCF_018398535.1 Haplochromis burtoni
CCTCCGTCTCCTCCTTGTCTGAACTCGCCACAATATATTAAGTAATCCAAAGTATTCAGAATACGTTACTGTCATTGAGTAACGTAACGGAATAGGTTACAGAATACATTTTGGGGCATGTATTCTGTATTCTGTAATGGAATACATTTTAAAAGTAACCTTCCCAACACTGTAAATAATTATGATGAATGAACCATACTTGTTCAAACATGTGCCCTCGTGTAGTCTCACTTTGCTTTTGGTATAATAATATGCAGCACACTCATAAAATAGGTTGGAAATGTATTTGTGCTGTGAGATCCATCCTTCCAAGTAGTTACATAACTAATCAATGGACAGATACATTTATATTTAATATAACTTACTTACAGTGTATTTTTTTATTTTTATTTTTGACCTGGGTGTAGAATTGCTAAAAAAAAAAAAGTCAAATAAAAACATAACACACACAAGGTGTTTGTCCACCGCAGATTCTTCAGCATCCTTCTCATTCTCAGAAGCCTTAGGAGCTCCTTTGCAATCACACACTGTCCCAGTATCTCACGAACATACATGCAGGGGTCCTACACTGACAATACCAGACTTTGTGAGTTTACCACACTGAAGATAGCTCCTAATAACTTTGTAACTTTGTGCCTCCAGATGCTACAGAGCTATTCAGACTGATGGATTGCCTAAAACTAGAAGAACCTCATCTATTCCCCTATTACTTTTAATTATAATATTCACATGTGTATAATTAACTGGAGCACCAGGGCTTAAAGCCAATCAGGTCAAAGCCAATATAATCACAACAAAGCTCCTTTTCCATGCATCTAGTTAGGGGAGCAAAGAGTAACATCTGTTTACTGTTTAAGATCACACAAGACTGTTTGTCTTGGGCAAATTTTTGGGATGTGTGTTTTATTGTATCCACTGAATCAGCCATACAGCGATAACGTCCCAGTCAGCGGCAACATTGAACTGTGTACACTAGACCCCCTCTATGAGTACAGAAACCACCAACATATGTTGAGCTTAGATTTCTGCGATTCCAAATTGTAAGTGTACGTGAGTATCGTGGTATACATGGTATGTATGTCTCTGTGCCTGTTCTGTGTGTGAGCATGCTTGTACATATTTATTATTATCTCTATGGATGATATGTGTGTATATGTGCTGTTGATATCCACACTGCTACAGCGCAGCAAGAGAAAAACATGAAAAAGGATATCATGGCTGCAAACTTGTCTGATAACAAAGAAATTAGAGAAGCACGTCACCAGCAATGGCTCACTGGCAGAAGAGCTGAAACACTTCTTTGCCAAGTTTGAGGAAGAGAGACCCCAGCCCTGATTCAACCTGACAGCACTGTGAAACCACTCACTGATGTTGTGCCAGGTTTGATCCTCGAGGCATGTGCTGATCTTCAACACATCCCACCCTGTCTGATGTTTGCGTTGATCATCTCTGTCCCCAATAAATCCACCTGTGACACCTGATTGACTATAGACTGGTCTCACATATGCCTGGTGCCATGGTGTCTTTTGAGCAGTTAATATTAAAAGTCCTGAGAACATGTCCTAGACTCTTCACACTACTGCCACAGTGAGGTAAGCTTAGCAGTGCCTGCACTACCTCAGGTCAAACAGGTTACAGACAAAACTATGAAAATGCATCATAAACATGGCATACCCCCCCCCCCCCCAAAAAAAAGGCTGACCCATCTCCTCAGCAAACTGCAGACAAACACTACCTCAGCAAAGTCATGAAAATCTCCCATGACTCTTCAAATGTAGGCCATCACTTGTGCCTGAGGGGAACAGGTGAGGACTCTGAAGACGAGAACCAACAGATTCAACATCAGTTTCTTCCCACTGGCAATAATGACGCAGAACACAAACCACTAAGAACAATTGTTCAAGAATTCCAAAACCAAAGGGCAACTACTTCACTGAGTCATTTCAGTTTTAAAATATGCATATAGTGGAGATTTTTTTAGACTTCTATTAGTTTGAGTATTCATGAAAGTATAGATCCTTTTATTAACCTCTACTTATTTTTAAATATTGCTTATATGTGATGGAAATTTTGCTGTTTTCAAATGCAATGACAATAAAGTCTTTGAATATGAACTTGATTACTACCATGCCGTGTTTAGGACCACGACCACTGAAGGTCACGCCCCTCTGGTCATGTGATCATGTGGTTTGTAGGAACGCTCCTCTTCCTCAGAGGATCCACCTGTGCTTCCTCTCCTCTCTCCTCCACCTGTTACAGTGAGGGAACGTCCTCCATGATGGAGGAGCTGCTGGAAAGTGCTGAGAGTTTCCTCCAGAGTGAGACCTCTGTCACAGTTCAGAGGATCTACGGCAGCAGAGACCTTCATGGACACTAAAAGTCTCAAACACACAACAACAACATCACACTGACTCCACTCTGACATCACTGATCAATAATCAAAGAACACACAGATCAAACTGATTGATCAGCCATCAGAGGAGTCGGATCAATGGAGCTGCTTCTGTTCCTGATGTCCCCTGTTTGATCCTGGACCTGAACTCTCCCTGCAGAGGAGACACAAGACAGTCAGAGACACACACACACACACACACACACACACACACACACACACACACACACACACAGCAGACAAACAAACCTTTGACTTTGAGCTGCACTGTTTTATCTGATCCATCCATTCTTCCAGACATCACAGCTGTATTCTCCACTGTCTCCATCTGTGGGGTGTTTCAGGGTCAGACTGAGGTCTCCAGTTTTCAGCAGGTCTTCATTCATCTTCGTTCGGTCTCTGTAAACCTGGTGCTGTTCTGTCAGGCTGGTCAGAGCCGTTCTCATACACGTGGACCTTCTGTTAAGTGACTTGTCCATCCACTTCCACTACATCTTCAGGCAGGTTGAGTGTGGTTTGAAGGGCAGCTGGACAGACTCCGCCCCCTGTCCACCTCCACCTGACGGACTGAGAGGACAACAAACACAACAGCCACAGCAGCCCCGTGTTCTCCGGCTAAAATGAGAGTTTTTGTCAGTGGAGTCTGGTGGCTTTAACCACACAAACATTACAGCTGCGCTCAAATATCACAAAGAGCTGTGACAGCAGAGAAACACATGAGCATCCTCCAAATATCATCTAGAAATAGAAATGTGTCCACTGTGGGACGTGTGAGGCTGACATTAATATGTCTTAAAGTGGGAGATGAAGAAATGACTCCAGGGCCCAAATCATGGAGACAAACATCAATCCACACTTCACTTTGTTTCCTGTCTCTAAAGTGGGAATATGAAGACACATGTAGGTGGTTACATACGGTTAAAATTATTCAAATGCAGTAAGTATACACATTTTTCTTATAAATAATCTATAACTTCATTGTTGTCTGTAGTCCACATAAATACACACTTTAGTTACATTTTGATGTTATGTACTGTATGGCCTGTATAATAAAGCCCAATAAGTATAAAATCCAGAAAGCTACACAACATGGGGCGCTTCATTTACAAACACAAGTCTAACTTAAGTTTCACACTGTTTTTTGTTAGAAAACAGTCACATTGTTACAGCTTAAATCACACAAAATGTCAGAAATCTGCACTGTCATGAACAAAAATTTAAACCTAATTTTTCATGATTTGTTGGTTGAACCCACTGAGGTCTGAAATACAATCGGCCATTTTTGACTCCTTTTGAGTTTACGTTTGTATTTCACCCTCAAATTGTTTTCTTTTATTTTTTCCCCCTTGGCTTGTTTGGTGTCATTCTTTTCAGCTCAACTGAATTTAGTTGTTTTTTTCACCGACATACTGCATCATACTGATCTGAAATCACACAAAGAACTTAAAATCCTAGCAGTATTTTTTTTAACTGTGAAAAACCCCCCCACAGATGTGTTGAGTAAATCTTTGTAACTTGAAATGCAAATATAAATATAAAATGTACATTTTGTAAACATATACAACTATTTATGTAAAAATGCAGCCAATACACCTGCCGTTCTTTTTAAATTTTGTACAACCATTTAAAAAATATTACTAAAACTAAAATGAGAGAACAATCAGATGTCACAATAAGATGCCCCACAAATGATGTGTGCCAGTAAAAAAAAAGAAAGTTTGTCCACCAAAAGACAGAACAGCACAGGGACAAACCTGCAGGCCTGACAACAGGAGGTGTTTCACTCTGCTGGTTTTCTACTCAGCATTTACACTGCAATGTGCCTTTGTGACATTCATTAGTGCCCTCACTGGCACACAAAACAAAACGACTATACTACAGAACAACTACACAAGACAACACAACACACTAACTACACACGCCACACTAAACGTCACAAATCTCCTCCATCTAAAAACTCTCTCTCTCTCACTTGCTCGCTCAATCTGTCTCGTGGCCGTTATGGTCACTCCCAAAACTTTCCCTCTTCCTAAAAACCCAAATCCCACGTGCTGACTTTTTTTTTTTAATTGGTCAACATTTAATTGGTGCATTTTTCCACCGATAGGAAAGAGGTGGCTTTTTTCTTTCTTTACCGTTTTCGCGCTGTCCTTAGAAAACGCTTAAAAAAAAAACCATACACAGACAAAAAAGCAAAACAAAAACATGACGACAGTATTTAGAAAAATGCATGGCTTATATATATTATCATAACTCTGATTTACTGGCCTGTAATTAAAATTTAAAAAATTTAAAGTCCAAACTTTCAATGTGGGCTGAAATAGAGACTCAGCATGGCTGCACCTTAAATCAGTCATGTGATCTGGAGGTGCACTGTGCCCGTGGACCCCAGAGGGTTCATAACACTCACCTTCCTTTCATTTCCATAGTGTAACATCCAACCACCTGTGCGAAATCTGAAATTCCCATGGTGTTGTTCAAAATGTGCTCTGGCACAATCATAAGCATCGCTTGCTACTGAAAACAAGAAAAAAGCCGGTCCTGCTATGAGCTGAACCATTTGTTAATGGTGGAGGTGGGAAAACTAGGCAGTATTTTCAGTTTTAGCATTTATATTTACTGTTGACTGTAACTACGCTCAAAGTGTTAATGCTATCTTATAACAACACTGTCATATGCAAAACTGGGGTGGCACTTGGGGTGGCAAGGGATTATTATAGGGTTGCACTGGCCACCCCATTCCACCATTCTAGATCTGCCCCTGCTACTCGACCAGATGTACCAATTAAGTTTAACATCCAGGCATCCATGAAAACACAATTTATTAAATTTAACAGAGCTAGAAGTTAGCAGGAAGTTAGCACGCTGGTTTTGCTAGTTACCTAAACATGATATAGCATGTTCTGACTGAGAACATACAGCTCTTCTATCACTTCCAATGTAAATGAAGACAGAAAACTACACAACAGTGACATGGGTTACTGAAGTTGGGCTATCTGGTATATAATTCTATGCTGCGTAATCGCTAGCGACACAGCTATGTTAGCATAACATAAACTCAGTGAAGCTGGAGGATCAAAGCTAACTTTTTTTCACTTGATAAAAGTTCCCGATGTTTTTTGACAAATGCAATTGCATGGAAAGATGCTGTAAACGGACCAAACTTCAGTCAGGAGAACAACTGCGACAATCCATCCACAATACGAGCTTAGTCATTAATATCAGATAAGATAAACTTTATTAGTCCCACATGTGGGAAATTAGTTTTGTTACAGCAGAAAGTGGACAGTGCAAAGTTACATAGCAAAAATTATAAGGAGTTTAATGCGCCTTATATTACGGTGTGTCTTATACATGAAAACAGACCTGTTCATTGACCGTGCGCTTTATGGTCCGAAAAATACAGTAAACTAACAAAACTATTGATTTGATTAGAACTCAAATCATGTCAGAGGCTTTTATTTTGAAGTTAGGATCATTTTTAATCGTCTTCTTAGTCTGTTCATTTAAACACACAGTTACGCCGCCTGACATTTTTGGCTTTTAGATGAAGACATCAAAGAATGTATTTTATTTGAATGAACTGAAAATAAATTCCAACTAAAACCTTTTAGATCTGTTTCTACAGCACTGACCTCTGACTTTCAGCTTCACTTGTTTCTTCATCAGGATGCTTCCCTTTCCGCTGTAGACGGTGCAGGTGTAGGTCCAGTTGTCTCCATCTGTGGGGTATTTCAGGGTCAGACTGAAGTCTCCAGTTGTCAGCAGGTCTTCATTCATCTTCGTTCGGTCTCTGTAAACCTGGTGCTGTTCTTTAAACTGGTCAGAGCCGTTCTCATACATGTGGACCTTCCTATCATCAATGCTATTGTCCTTCCACTCCACTCTAGCATCTTTAGGCAGGTGAAGTTTGGTTTTGAAGGGCAGCTGGACAGACTCCGCCCCCTCCTCCACCTCCACCTGACACACTGAGAGGACAACAAACACAACATGAGCTGTACAAAGTGTGATTGGTGTTCA
>NW_024585963.1:0-1969 GCF_018398535.1 Haplochromis burtoni
GAAAGTGCAGGAGGGACAGGTGAAGTAGCCATGGTGCTAACGAGTCGGCTACGAGCTAAGCTAAGCTAGCGAAACATTACAGAGGCAGTGAGTGAATACTTTGGCTATAAGTTAGGTAGTGAGAATGTCAGAATGTATTTTCTGAAAATTAAAAGTCATGTTTAATAATCTTTCCCAGAACTAATGTGATCTGTTCATACAGTCAGTCGTTGACATTAAAAGTGCTTTGTTCCATCTGATGTAGTCATTGCAGGATAACACATTATGTCTCAATGCATAAACTACTACTAATTAGGGCTAGGCTATATCATACCGTTCATGGTAATACCGGTGTAATTTTGTGCAATGATAGGAAAATGAGATATCGCGATAGAATATGGGTAAAATGCGCATGCGCAGTGCCTTTGTTTACATACGCACATGGCAGCGACGCAGAATGAGAAGAGCGAAAGCGGATCGTTGTTTGGAAAATATGGCACACTTGACATCAATCCGATTTTATGTTGTACACTGTGCTCAAAAATCTGTCAAATGTTTTAGTGCGACTTTGCTAAGCTACAAACCCGCACCGCTTGATGGATTGTCGGAGCATTACGGCTATCGTAGGCAGGAGCCTCGCGGAGTGATACCTGCTGTGCTTCAACATAATATTACTGTATTGTGTGTGTATAACCTCTTAGGTTTTGTGGATATTATACATGGTTATGCTGGGGATATGTCGGCCAGTTTCCACTGGAAATGCCTTTTGGTTAAACTGTCAGCGAGGATTTGCATTTGCACTGTTACATTTTTATATAACTTTAATGCAGATAAAAAACAGCTGCTTGTTTAAGTGAAAATACATTAATGGGTTTTTTTGCACTAATAAAGTTGTGGAGTTGTAAAGTATTTTGTCTAGTGTCAATTTTATCGTCAGTTATATCGTTATCGCAAATTTTCAAATGTATATTGTGATAAATATTTTTGGTCATATCGCCCTGCTCTACTACTAATAATAATGAAAGGAGAGTTATGTATTTCTTTATCTTTGCAGGACCACAAGACACTTTTCCCAGACGTCGCAGGAACAGCATCAAACTTCTGCCACCCCACAGTGAGTTTTTAAAGAAAAAATTATGTTTAATGCAAACTTTAACTGGGCAATTTAAGGTGGAAGACATTAGACAGGAGCAGGTGAAGACAAAATATAGCAGGAAGTGTGAAGCCTGTTTGGAATAATGAAAACCTCTTAGTGCACGGATCCTGCTTTCTCTCTTTACATTTAAAGCTAATATAATGTATAGAAAAGTGAAGAAAACTATTTCATGTAAACTTTTGGGGGTCATTTCTGGGAGAGGTTACAGCAAATGTCTCCTTAACTTCATGTTAACAGATCAAACATTCAGGATACCAGTGCTTGTTTATGTAGCTCTATGCCACAGACATGAAGTTGGTGCAATTTATTGAAACTGTGATGTATCCTGTGGTAATGATGATCAAAAGAGATTATAAAAATAAAATTGTGCCAAGCAAGAAAAAAAAAAGGTCTTCAGATTCTGACACTGTGGATGTAAAACTGAGCTTTTAACAGAGGTTAATTTTATTTTTCAACTCTCAAACTTTATGTAATATTCTCACATGTGAATATATATTTATGGCTCAGTAATGGTCCAAATACGAGAAAGAAATAACACATATTTAAACAAAATGACAATTTTTGCACATTTTTCAATAATTACAACTCAGTGGTTACAAGTGGAAAATGATTAAATTTAGATTAAATAAAACCTATGATATAATGTTGTTTCTGCTTGTATTAACTTTGAAAGATTCTTTGTTCAGTGTTTGTGTTTGCTGTCGTTTCAGTGTCTGAGCTCAGAGCTGTCCTGCTGGGGAACAGCTGGTCTGAGAGGAGCTCAGTGGGAAACTTTATACTGAGAGAGAACAAGTTCAACCCTGAGGAAGAACTGGACCGATGTGTGAGAGTCAG
>NW_024585963.1:2426-3540 GCF_018398535.1 Haplochromis burtoni
CCCCAAACTCTATCTGTAGATATTTTAACATAAAGACACTTTCTAAAGTGCTCAGAAGGAACGATCCACCAAGAACATGAAGCAGCATTTACTGAAGATGAAAAAAGTGAAGAAAGACCAAAAGGCTTTTAGGATCAGTCAGACTGTCTGAGAGTAATTTCCTGTTTGTATCTTTGCTCCTTTACAGGACGTGGACTCTGCATGTTGCTGTTTGGAGGAAACTCAGCAAAGAAGACAGAACTCTGTAACCTTATTGTGAAGAAAAATTACGATTTTTCAGGATTTTCTCCAGACAGAGAGGTTTTCCATGGAGAGTGGAGAGGAAAACCTTTAACAGTAGTGAAAACTCCCGACTTCTTAAGTCCGTCTCTGAAAGCAGCGAGAGAAGAGATGAAGAGCTGTGTGAGTCTCTGTCCTCCTGGACCAAACGTTCTGCTGCTGATGGTGAAACCTTCTGATTTCACTGTGTAGAGCAGAAAAACTCTCAGTTTGACCCTGAGTGTGTTTAGTGAAAATGCCTTTAAACACTCAATGGTCATCATCACAGATGAGGAGGAGATGGGAGTTCCAGTTAATTCCCTACTTAGAGATTGTGAAGGTAGACACTACAACATGTTTGAAAATGATCACAGACAGTTGATGGAGAAGATTGAGAACATCGTGCATGAGAACAAAGGAAAATTCCTCACAGTCACTGAAGAGACCATCAGACCAAAGTCTGAACACATCAAACCACCTGAAGGGATCAGAAGATCTCAGTCCCAATACATCAAACAAACTGAAGAGACCATCAGGGCACAGCCTGAACACATCAAACCACCTGACGGGATCAGAAGATCTCAGTCCCAATACATCAAACAAACTGAAGAGACCATCAGACCAAAGTCTGAAGACATCAAACCACCTGAAGGGATCAGAAGAATAAAATCTGAACTGATCAAACCATCGT
Source organism: Haplochromis burtoni (assembly GCF_018398535.1). Taxonomy (NCBI): domain Eukaryota; kingdom Metazoa; phylum Chordata; class Actinopteri; order Cichliformes; family Cichlidae; genus Haplochromis; species Haplochromis burtoni. The sequence goes on from NW_024585963.1 coordinate 3,376, forward strand.
TAAACCTGGTTCTGTTAAAAGAAGAGGCTAAACCCAATCTGAAGTCCAGTCTGAACCTGGTTCTGTGTGGGAGGAGAGGAGCAGGGAAGACGTCAGCAGCCAAGGCCATTTTAGGTCAGACTGAGCTTCATTCAGCCTCCAACTCATCAGAGTGTGTTAAACATC
>NW_024585963.1:4623-6410 GCF_018398535.1 Haplochromis burtoni
GAGGCTGAGGCAGCGATACAGAAGGAGATGGAGAGGCTGCTGAAACAGAAGGATGAAGACATGATAAGAGAGAGGGAGGAGCTTAAAAGGAAACATGAAGAAGAAATGCAAAAAATAAAAAGAGAAATGGAAGAACAGATCTCTAAATTTGAGTCTGAGAAAGAGCAGAGCTTGAAAAAACTCAAAGAGATGGAGGAACGCATTAACCAGGAGCGAGAAGCGAGAGAGAGAGAACAGAAAATCAGAGAAGATGAAAACAGAAAGAAGAAAGAACAGGAAGAAACTCAACAACAACTATGGAAACAAAAACTGGAAACTTTGGACGAGCAAATAGAATCAGAATCAAAAGAAGAGTTCATCAGAGAGCTGGAGCAAAACAGAGAAGAAATGAGAAGAGAGAGAGAGGCCTGGGAGATGGAAAGGAAAGACTGGTGGGACAACAGGTATAAAGAAAGTAAACAGAGACAAGAAGCAGAAGATAAGAAAATCAAAAAGCTGACAGAAAAATATGAAAAGGAAAAAGAAGATTATCACAGAAGAATAAAAGATGACAGTGTCAGAATAGAACAGGAGGAAGGAAAAAGAAGAGCATTAGAGAATGACAACAAGAAAAAAATTAAACAAATGAAGCAGAAATATGAAGACGAGGCCAGAAATCAAGCTGAAGAGCTCAATGACTTCAAAGAGAAATACACCAGTGACTTTGAATCTCTGATAGAGAAATATAATGAAGAGATAAGGGATCTGAAGGAAACATATAAGCTGTTAATGCAAAAGCATGAGAAACACAAACATGAGTATTCTCATTTGCACAAGGTCTCCAGTGACAAAGAAGAAAGACTAAAGAAAGAATTGGAGGAAATGCAGAAAAAGCATGAAGAAAAAATTAACAAATATAAACAAAAACATAAATGCATCATAGCCTGATGACTTTAAACAGTGCAGCAGTAAAACAGAGAAGAACACATGAGTTTCATACCAGTGTTGGAAGTGAACATAAAATAAAACATGGAACATCACAAAGGACCTACAGTTGCCTCAGACCAGAGAGCGAGTGATAGAGAGAGCACCACTTTTGTTTGTTCGTTTTTTCAATTAACAAAGCAGCAAAATTGCTGCTGAAATCTGTCATTTTTTATTTTTAGACTCTGGAAAGGCCGCAGTGTCAGCAAGACACCAACATTAGTGTTTATCATTAGAGCCATATTTTTACACTGAGTGTTTTTACTATTGTGCCCAGCAGGTGGTGCTCTCATAAAAGGACATTAATCTTCTCCGTTTGAAAGTAAAATAAATTCAAAGTAATTCACCAAATTATTGTCTGTTAATGATTTCCACTGCAAACCTGGAAATACTGAACAGTTTACAGATGATGTATCTGAAATATTAATTGTATGATTTGTATTATATGAGCCACAAACATTTTATGGCAGGGTTAAAAACACAATAATAATTTCTGATCTGTTCTTTGCAAGTCGTATTCATTTAAATAGGAAGAAAAATAGTTGTGAAAAATTTACTTTGTAAACAATAAGATAACATTTAGATATAAAATTGGTAAATATCAAAATACATGCACATAATAATTACTGATATTGAGGGTTTAAAAAAATTATATGATGTTATTACATTATTTTCTAATGTGTCTTTGTAAGCATTTATTTGAGCGCTGTGTTTATATAGAGTTTGATATAATTATTTAAGGGGTAGGAAATGTTTTATTGACTTTTATTGACTTATGAACAGTTTTACTCTGATTTTATTGGTGGATACTATACACGTGCAGT
>NW_024585964.1:0-6406 GCF_018398535.1 Haplochromis burtoni
ACAGACACTTTAAATCTCACTTCACTCAGTGCTGTTTGATCAGCTGTGTGATAACATCAGTACTTAATAAGGAATAAACTCAAACAACAACAATAATAAATGCTGCCAGTTAAAAAAATAAACATTATTCTAAATGTTTCTGCAGCTTTTCTGTTTTTTTCTCCTGCTGGAGCTGATCGATGATTTCAGCATTAATGTGAAATGTTACATGAAGAAAGAGCAGAAGGAAGAAATGTTCATGTCTAAGACAAAATAATAAAAAAAAAAAAAAAACAGAGTCACATTAAAGCTGTATTATGTAAATATTTGCTGTTTGATGAAAATAAATAATATAGAAGTATTATTAAGTAAATGAAGGAAATATCTCAGTTTGAATGTAGTGCCTTCCAAAATAAAAGTATCTTTTACTTGAAAAATAAATGCACAAAATCAAACATTTATCAAGTCTGATTTTACACAATAAAGAAAATATTAAACGTTCACAGTTTATTTACTATTTTATTGAGTGGAGCTGGATTTCAGTGTCATTAACAGGTTTTCAGTGTCTTGTGTTTGTTTGAATAGTTTAACTTGATGGAATGAGTTTTAATTTTAAATGTAAAAAGATTTTTTACAAAAGGTATACCTCTTGGAGTTTTGCTTCTTGTTCTGTGTTCCTGTTCGTCTCATCCTGGAGCTTGTTTTCCAGCTGCAGACAGGGGGGAGAAACATCACAGCTTTTAATAGACACCCATGACAAATATATAACAAATGAGAAATATGATCCTTTTCTTTAATGTTCTGCAGGTCACCAAGTTCCTTTCGATGTGCTCCCTTAGAGAGGAAGTCACTGCAGAGAAGATCATCAGGACTTCTCCTCCATCCATCCAGGATGTTGAGCACAGATGCTGTCTCAGTCCATCACATCATCACAGACTCCGCCCACCCCCACCATGCACTGTTCTACCTGCTGCCCTCTGGAAAGAGGTTTAGCAGCATCAGGACCAGGACAGCCAGATGTTACAATAGTTTACAATAGTTTGCTCAGCAGCTCACTGTGCAGCTGGATACTGGACTTCCTGAGCAACAGACCCCAGAACGTCAGAATGGGAGAGCACACCTCCTCCACCCTCATTCTGAATGTGGGTGTCCCACAGGTGTGTGTCCTCAGTCCCCTCTTATACTCACTTTTCACCCATGACTGTTCACCAATCCACACCACTAACACCATTATAAAATTTGCTGATGACACCACCATCATAGGACTGATCAAGTACAATGATTATTCAGCCTACAGAGAGGAGGTTCAGCATCTGAAGCGATGGTGTGACGACAACAACCTGCATCTGAACACAACCAAGACCAAGGAGATGGTAATCGACTTCAGAAGAACAAAGCGATCTCAGCACTCTACCCTCTACATTGATGGGGAGGAGGTAGAAAATGTAGGAAGAGTCCACATCTCGGCCGGCCTTACCTGGTCCACAAACATCTCCCACCAGGTAGGGAAAACCCAAGAAAGGATGTACTTCCTCAGGAAACTACGTCAGGCCCAATTACCACAGAGACTGCTAGTAAACTTCTACCGCTCCACCATCGAGGGCCTTCTGACTTACTGCTGCACACTCTGGTTCAACTGCTGCACCGCGGAGGACAAGAGGAAGCTGCAGCGGGTGGTGAAGGCAGCAGAGCAGGCAATCGGCACTTCACTAACCCCCCTCAGAGACATCTATACTGGAAGACTTCAGCCGAAAGCCAGCATCATCATCAAGGACCCCTTGCACCCCCCCGGTCAAAGCCCTACCTCCACCTTGATTGGAGGATAACTGCACTGCCAACACTCATGGACATTACACCTTATTTATAAATCGTATTTCTATTTATACTTCAATGCAACCAACACCCCGACCTCTTTAAACTGTATTAATTATAACCTTATTTAGTGTATGTGTGTGTATGTAAAACTACATATCTTTCTTGTGTAAATGTAAATTTGTCTGTTATTGTGGAAATACTTAACGCTATTTTGTACTTCACACACATGGAGAAATGCCAAACTGACTTTCATTGTTCTTCTAACAGTGACAATAAAAAGCTATTCTATTCGATTTTATTCTCCACCCATTAGCACACCAACCACCCACCCTGACTGCCTCCCCTCTGTTAAAAGTTGTGTTTGGTTGAATTGAGAACAGAACCTGCTGCTGGACAAAACTGCAGGAATATAAGTGCACAGGTCTGTGATCATTGGGAGGATGACAGCATCACATGTTTCCACGTTTACCTCTGTCTGCTGAGAGATGCTTTCACTGAGCTTTGAGTCCAGCGTAAGAAATGTTTCCATCAGCTTCTGAATGAATTCAGCCATCTCAGAGTTGATCGTCTGTCAGAAATAAAGACAGATGTTGATGTTTCTGCAGAACTTTGTTGACAAAAGTGACAAAATGATTGAAGCTCCACACTGTGAGCAACATGTTTCCAACCATCGTGTCCTCTTACTCAATGTGATTGGTGTGACTTTAATTATACAGACTTTATACAATAACATACAAAGAAAATACATTACCGTCACAAATCCATAAAAGCTAAAGTCACTTTATGTCTTCAACACTTTATTTAAATACACCTTCCTATGGTTGGTGCTACTCTGCTCCACCTTATGACCTTCAACCACACAAACTCCGCCCCACAAAACATGGAGGTCTCAAATAAGTCTGACAGCACATTTATTTTACTGTCAGTTTAAGGTTTATAGAGTAATGATGAATTTAAACAAAACCACAGCTTTTACAAGGATACACTAACGTATCTTTAATGTAATGAACATGTGCAATATTCTCACTCTTGTCTTTGTCTCTTCACACACAGTTAATCACATCAAACGTAACAATAAACAGACACTTTAAATCTCACTTCACTCAGTGCTGTTTGATCAGCTGTGTGATAACATCAGTACTTAATAAGGAATAAACTCAAACAACAACAATATTAAATGCTGCCAGTTAAAAAAATAAACAAACATCCTTTTTTACCCACATCCAGAAAATCTCTGTAAAGGAGGCGACTCTGTTCATTTACTGAGATCAACATGTTTGCATATCAGAAATTCTTTTTCTCATATTTTAGACCTTTAGATTCATGTATTTATATAATACAGTGTGATAGTGAGTAAATGCTGATGTTCACGATTATACTATTCATAAGCTGAGTCAGCAAAATCACAAAGTTTATAACTGAAAGACAAACCTGCTGATGTTTGGACTCCAGCTGATTCTTCAGTTTCTCTGCTGCTACTTTCACCTCCTGGAGCTGATTGTTGATTTTAGTATTCTTCCTCCACTGCAGGTGAAATGTTACATGAAGAAAGAGCAGAAGGGAGAAATGTTCATGTTTAAGACACAATAATGAAACAACCAGAGTCACATTAAAGCTGCATTATGTGAATATGAGGGAGCTGATGTAGCATGATGCTAACAATATTAAGTGTTGTGGGATGATGTTAAATCTAACGCAGTGTTCTTTAATTATTTTTACTTCTTTTTTCTCAATGTTGTGCTACAAAACAATTCACATTAAGCAGAAAGTCACAGAGAGTTACACGCTGAGTGCACAGATCTGTGATCATTGGGAGGATGACAGCATCACATGTGTCCATGCTTACCTCTGTGTGCTGAGAGATGCTTTCACTGAGCTTTGTAAGAAATGTTTCCATCAACTTCTGAATGAATTCATTCTTTTCAGGTTTGATTGTCTGTCAGAAAGAAAGACAGACAGATGTTGATGTTTCAGCACTTTGTTGATAAAAGTGACAAAATTACTGAAGCTCCACACTGTGAGCAACATGTTTCCAACCATCGTGTCCTCTTACTCAATGTGATTGGTGTGATTTTAATGATACAGACTGTACAGAGCAATACATAAAGAAAATACATTATTTTGATTACAGTCACAAACACATGAAAACTATCTGTACATTCTCTTCCACTTATCCCCAGCTGTGTAATGTGAGCGGTATTGTGCACCCTGGACAGGTTGCCAGTCTGTCACAGGGTTAACACACAGATACAGACAACCATTCACTCTCACACTGTGGTAGGAAGTCAGAGCACCCACACAATACAATAGAGTGATATATAAAAACGAATACTTGAAGAAGCATTTCTAAATAAATGGACAGGTCAGCAGTCTATCGCAGGGCTAACACAGAGACAGACAACCATTCACAGCTTTGAGCAATTTAGGATCATCTGTTAAATTGACCAAACTAACTGCTTGTCTTTGGACTGTGGGAGGAAGCCGGAGTGTACCCTTACAGACACAGGGAGAACATGCAAATCCCAGCTTGGTGTTGGAGTCAAACCCAAGACGTTCTTGCATCTTGGCAACGATGCTAACGTCAGTGTGCTGCCCTGTTTGAACATGCTGGCTCCCAAATTAGTTCAAACCCAACTGGACAAAATCTAATATTTATTAAATCTAGTTTGACACGACGAAGAAAAGAATTTGACTTTGATGTGAATTAACTGTTCTGAATGACAATAAAGTGATGATCCTATTCTATTCTATTTTATATTCATAAAGAGATCAAATAAAAACTATTTTATGTAAATATGAGGGAATTAATCTGACATGATGTTAACAAAATTGTTGTGGGAGGATCTGAAAAAAAGTGTATAGAGATGGATTGATAAGTTGTGTTTTTTGTGATTACATCAGTACACACAAATGTGACAAATATATAACAAATGACAAATATGACCCTTTTCTTCTTAGTCTCTGTTGTTCCTCCTGAAGTTCAAGTTAGTGTGAGTTAATGAAGACAACATAACAGCAGTACTTTACAGTACAGCTCGGAAATAACCAGGAGTGATGAATAAATAATAAGTGAATAAAAAAATATCATATGAAACCATGGGTTGGGTCTAACACGTGACTTTGTAATTAAGTGTTTAGGCTCAAACTGCTTTGAGCCTAAAAACGATGAAATGAAAGCTGTTATGCTGTTTGTTTATTAATCACCGGGAGATTTTGCATAAAAAGAGATGAAAGAGGCTAAACTGAGCACCATAGTGAGGAGTTAAAGTTGTTGTACTTTTTTGTTTTGTTTGGGGTTTTGTCCATATTGCAGTTGCGATACTTCAGCTAGTCCTTCAAAAAAGGCACGAGCATAAAGGGAGTGGTGTGTTTTAAGTGTCAGGTAACTTCAAATGGGACATTTCTTTCGGCTCAACAAACATCAGGAAACAAAACAGTAAATAACTTTGTGTGCAAGTAAATCCTGTTCATCTTGATATTTTCAGCGGAAGAAACGTTTCGTGACTCATCCAAGTGACTTCTTCAGTCTCAGCTGACTGCAGGTTTCCCCGACTTCATAAACAGTTACTACATGAGCATCAAACCACAAACAGAACTACAGTATTTCATACCGAAGACAATTGGAAATCCTAACATCCATGTCCGCAGGAAAATTATTCACCACATTAGTCTCCTTTACTTACATTACATTCGCTTTTCTTCATTTTTTAATATGAAGTAATCCAGTCAGTGAGATGTTGTGAGGGGGGGAAAAAAGTCTCCAACAAGTGTGGCATCTCTTCCTGGAGCCTTTTTTCCTTCCCACACATTGACCTACTTTGATAGGATTCCTGATCGTGCTTCGGTAAGAAACTTGTTATATTTGTGTTGTGATGTGCATGTAGTGGCTGTTATGTTGTGAAACAGCACTGATGGCAGCAGCTGGTTGCACAGCTCGGTGCACTCAGCCAGAGGAGGAAAAATCCTTTGTGTCGGTCATGTGACCCACCTGTCACGTGTCTCAGACTCGCTCTCCTCCACACGGTCCTCATTAATAAAGTGCTTTACAAACCCAAATGTGATCCCCTTAAACTGATTTTTAGTTTTACTGTCGTTATTTTCCTCTCAGATCTCGATTCTGTCACTAGTTAGTGAACATAAACTAATGTAAGTCTATCAGCCGCAACCGACCACATGACGTCATGCTCCATACTGACAGAAGATGGCGCTAAACATGTTTTTAAAACTGAGCACTTATTTCTTAAATCCAGCTTCACAGTTACATCTATGGCTACGTTCACACTGCAGGTCTTAATGCTCAATTCCGATTTTTTGATCAAATCCGATTTTTTTGTCTGCTTGTTCACACTACAAATAAAATGCGACAGCAAACGCACTCTAGTGTGAACGCTCAAAGAGGCCCGCATGCGCAAAAGAAGACGTCACACACAACGTGCTCTGTTTAGACCCAGAGCAAACAGTATTATTTGACTGATGGCCCTTAATATAAAGACTTCGGACTTTACATTTCCCAATTTTTGCTTTAAGTTATTTTGTTATTTACATAATAATGTAAATAACCTAATAATTATCCTTATTGCTGTTTTAGAGAGGAGCAGTGCTTCAAAGGATA
>NW_024585965.1:0-4082 GCF_018398535.1 Haplochromis burtoni
ACACACACACACACACACACACACACACACACACACACACACACACACACACAAACAGACCCACACCCATTGGGTGTATTCTTATCCCTGTACACTTTTCAGCACAGTACCTTTGTGACTCTCAATGACCAGTGCACTAGTTTGTGAATTAAGACCCACTCAATATCACATTATTAAACACATATACCTGACAACATAATGTAGTGGTTTTCGCATTTCTCTGATCTTGAGAGATACAGATTGCTTTGTTTTGCATCAGGAAAAGCTGCTAGTATAAAAACTCTGCCAAATCTAACATAACTGACTACACTCAAAAAAAAAATATTCTTCACGCTCAATAAACATGAAGCAATAACTTTGACTAAAATACAACTGAAATGCATAAAATCAAGGTTCATTGTTCAAATAACTAATCATTAGGGGAAATATGCTTATAAACATAATATGAATGTGTACCAATAAAGCAAATTTCATTAGACAAATTTCCATTAAATTTCATACTTTATATTGTACTTATTTAAGTCAATCAGTTAATACCATTTTGGACATAAAGATTTTTTGAGTGTGTGGTGACAACTTGTCAAAAGGGAGCAGCCAAAATAGCTTTTATATAAAAACTATTTTGATAATGTTACCTTTAAGAAAAAATATTATGAATATTCACTCTGCATTCAATACAGAGATTTACAGAAATAACTCAAAAGCCGATATTTTGGTCTGTTTTCTTTGTTATCCCAATAACTCTCTGCCTTTGGTCATATGATCAATATTGAATCAAAATGTTTCATTATCATGAGATGTTTCACAGGTACTCTTACCTTGAGCCCACTTTCGGTATGTGTATATACATAACATGAATACAACAGTATACAGGAAAAACAGCAGGACTGTGCACACCAGCTTGGGCAGAGACATCAGAGGTGGAGGGACAGAGCCACTCACAGGCTGAACTCTGGCTGTGAGGAAGAAAATAACTAGTAAACATGAAACATATTTTTTTTATATGACTATAACACGTAATGGCTGTTAGTTGGATGTTTAAATAAGACAGTAGGAAAAGAAGCATAAACACAGGTCAGAAGTAGGCCATGTGTCATTGAACTATTCATTTTTTAACCAAAGAAAACAAGATGGTTTCTGATGATTTTTTGAATAATGAAATTAGCTTTTTATAATACTTTTGGGTCTAAGATGTGACAAAATTTATGTCACTCATGACCCTGCAGACTCTAAACAGAATGAAGACTGTAGATTAACAGTTCAATTTTTCAGAATGATAAATGTTTTAACATATTAAAGCTAAACATATTTCACATATATTTGTGCTGAACATCACTGTCACCTCTCACAGCCAGAAAACTCTTTGGTGACTCTCCTTTTGTGGGGTGTTGACACTTGTAGAAGCCTTCGTCATACTTGGACACATTGAGAATCATCTTTCCTTTTGGTTCTTCTCCGAAATATATATTGTTCTTGTAGAATATAGCATTGAAATTGGATGTAGAAGTTTTATCATTTCTTTCCTTGTAAGAACAGCGAAGTGTCACATTGTCTCCCTCGGAAACAGGAATTGCGGGGCTCTCTAAGATCACAGCTCCAGCTGAAATATAAAAAGGTTAAACTTATTTCATTCATTAAATTTGAGAATAACTTCAGCACTCTTTACAACATGTCTGATTACTCTTTTGACCTCTAAAGAGCTGTGGGCAGACATTTGGCACTTGATACATGGTGACTCCAGGTGCTTCTTTTGCTTGATCTCAACTGCAAGTGAAAGAAGCAGTTTTTTTTCTTTTACTGCCACTGCTTCATGTCTGTGGGCTTTGGCCGCAGCAGAGGTTGTTATGAATCATGCTATTTGTTTGTACTTTGTTATTGCTGTCTGTTGTCAACTCATCCATCCAATTCATCCGGGGAAACAACAAGAGGTTCTCAGGCCAGCCAAAAGATATAATCTCTCCAAATTACAACAGTCACCTCTGCATGCTTTACAAGAGAGATCCTACAATAATACAGGGAAATAAAAAACAACAATCAGCCGTCATGAGCGTGCATAGATACGGAATGGGTTTTCAAAGGGCAATGTTTTGGCAATAGTGGTAGGGGTGTTGAAGTCTTGGAGGTCAGCATGAATGAGCTCTAAGTAGTAAACTGCAAGCTGGAGAGTGCCAGTTTTTTGGAGCTGAAACCAGGATGAAGAGGGCATGATAGCCCACTCTATGAATTAATAACTCTGCGAGAGCCCAGTATGTGTCTGTCTTTGATAGGGATTGATTTTCATTGTCTACGGCTTGACCTCATGGGGGCATTTTTGTGTCATTTTTTCTCTTTTTGTCTGGTCTTTGAGTTTACTGAAATTGGATTTCGATACTTTTTTTTCTGCATTTTGAAGATGTGTCACCAAAAGACACCTACTTGACACAACACAGCCTATGGATATTGAGGGCTATTATAAATAATTTTTTCTATAAATGTTAACATTTTGGTTAAAACACAGGAGACACTGGAGCGTGTAGGGATACGTGAATGGATATTCATTAACTTCAAGTTAAATTAATAAAACACAATCTTACAAATGGTTTATGCACAAGTCCTTTTAAATGTTGTAACTTGACGTTCAGAAATGTTCCCAATATTGTTTCCTTTCACAGTTTTGAGAAAATTAATGTTAGGTTGATTTTTATAATAGTTGCCATTATTAGACTTAAAGTTGTAAACTTTGTCCTAAAACTGCATGTTTAGATTTTTTTCTGTTCCTCCTCTACATCTAGGTGGGGGATGCAATAGAAAAGGGTTTAACTGCAGACACATGTGAGATTCTGGTTTCCCTATCTGGTAAGGGATGTTCACTCCTGGCCATTTAGGAGTTTGCCTATACTTGTATATGGTGAACCATTAAAGTCAAGCCATATACGGGAGTGGGAAGATGACCCTTTGGATAAATAGGAAATGTGGTTGGACAGTTTTAAGCATATATTGTGTGGCAGGAAGTCACATATACAGACACACACACACACACACACACACACACACTCAGTGCCTTAGCTTTTATGGCACACTATATGGGTTTTACATTGTGTAACCAGTTTAAACCAGTTTGACTGTGTTTGTTTTCTGCATTTTGAAGATGTGTTACCAAAAAGAGCCAATAAAAGAGCCTGTAAGGGAAGTCAGTTTGAAGTTGGCTGAACATCTTGCCGGACTTCCCTTGCCAGCAAGTGAGAACCATACAGTGTCTTTCTTTTGTTCACAATGATGAACCTCTGTGCCAGCGAGGTCTGAAATTAGACTTAACAATGAATCGGAGAGTGAGAGAGTACACTCATGTCTTTATACTTGTCAAAGACTAAGATTTGTCATAATTTTGGTCAACAGCTGCATACAGCATGTGTTTTTAAAAAAAAAAAAAATGAATGGCTTAAAAAGAGTAAAAAGGAGAAGTCCAGTATGTATCTCTAAAATAAAGTCCAGTATGAGATAAAGCACAAGCATATTTGATAGCATACCAGCCACTGTGATGTTGACAGTGTTGCTGCGCTTCCCCTGCTCAGACTCACACCAGTATAATCCACTGTCTGATGGGTAAACATCTGAAAGGATGCAGGACTCATCAGGGTCTCCAAATCCACCCTTGCATGGCTGCAGCGTCTCAGAAGAAGTGTTTCGCCTCACTGTCCAGTTGCTGGAATTCCCTGAAGCTACACAGCTTAGATGGATGTTCTCATATCGAAAGAACTGACATTTGTTTGGATAGATGTTCAGTGTGGCTGCTGTGGTTTAAAACAGGAAAATAAAACAAATGACTTTTTTTAAAAGTAATTTTGTATTTGATTACAATGACAAAGAGTGTACGTCCAGATGCATGCTTAATCATCCAGATAAGTAAATCTTCAAAAGTTGATTCTGTTCATCTGGACATAGCGTTTTGTGGGAGAAACACTTCTTCACTCATCCAAGTGACTTCTTCAGTTTCAGCTGACTGAAACTGTCATGGATCGCTGTGTGGCAGGCAGGAGGAGGACCCAAAATGCAAAACTCACAGACACGGGGATGAACTCAAAAATCACAGCTTTAATGCTGGA
>NW_024585965.1:5027-6393 GCF_018398535.1 Haplochromis burtoni
TCTCCATCTTCTCTTTTTGTCTTGTTCCCATGTCTGTTTCCCCCTCTGTCCCAATGTCAAGCTCGCGTGTCTTAGTCTGTGTCTTTGTATGTTACTTCTTAGATCTTCATTCAGATCTTTGAAAGAGTATCCACTGGCTTGTAGGTGTAAATATAATGCAGAGTCCTGGCCTGACGAGGCAGCTCTTCTGTGTTGTGCCGTCCGCTTCACCAGAGGTTGTTTGGTTTCCCCAATGTATAAATCCTGGCAATCCTTCTTTTTCTGATTTCTGACTTAACAGCGTACACTATGTTACTCCGTTTGTGTCGGGGGACCCGATCCTTGGGGACCAGTTTTTCGCGTGTTTTGGGGTTTATATCCTCTATCCTGGTATATCTTCATTGTCCATTACTCTAACTTGTTTTTGACTCAATTTGTTAACTTTGTGCAAAAGTAAACTCAAATGACACACCAAGACCCATTTTATGTCAGCACACACAGAACCCGAAGCAGAAAATCTAAGTTAACAAAGATGCCACACCCATCACTCTAACTGGCGTTTTAGATTTCCTTTAACTAGGTAATGCAAAGAAAGCCTGGCTATAACAAACTGACTGATTTGAAGTTTTGGAGTGGAGTTTAATTTCCAGGTTACCGTGTGTTGGACAGCTTTCTACTGCCTTGTCTTCTCGAATTAATAAATAAATATTTCTTCCTTTACTCCCCGTCTTCTGGTGAGCATAATCACAGCTTTAGAAATGATACTAGCAAACATCTTGTTAGCTAAAAATGAAATTCTTCATACCAGTTAACTAACTTTTGTTAAAATTTAATTTCTAGCAATTGTAGATTTTTTAATTTCAGAAATATTATAAATTTGTTGCCCTTTGAATTTAAGGACAGAAAAACTACAGATAACCATAAACAATCACGATAACTAGCATACCTACCGATAAAGAGCCCACCCAATCATAATTTATTATGGAACGCTAAACAATACAAAAAATAAAGAAATTAGTAAAAGCAATGCTTCTTACACAGTATTAGGTAGACTGAGGGGATTTCCATGCTGCTGTTGTCTCTGTTCTGCTCATTTACTGTCACAGTCTAGCCACATGCAGAAAGGATGTTGTGGTAATTGGGTGAAAGAAAGAAAAAGCACGGTGACCTTGTTTTACTTTGCTGAAAAATAGGTTAGGGTGTGTGTTATCTGGCTTCATGGACAGATAGAGCTGGGCGTCATCTGCATAGCAGTAAAAATTTATGTTATGTCTTCTAATGATGCTGCCTAAGGGAAGCATGTATAATGTAAGCAGAATTGGTCCTAGCACTGAACCCTGTGGAACTCCATAATTAACCTCAGTGTGTGAAGAGGACTCTCCATTTA
>NW_024585966.1:0-4018 GCF_018398535.1 Haplochromis burtoni
ACACACACATACGCTCAATGGAGTATAAAATAAAGACCGGGGCAGTTCTCTCACTGGAGTCTCTTAGAGTGGAGGCTGCCCTTGCTAGCAAGAAGTTCTGTGTGTTTCTCTTCTCTGAGTCTTTACTGAAGAAGTGTTTTATAACATTTTCCCTAACAGCACACATTATAACTCAAAGTGGCGTTTTACTATACTGGCCTCTATAAAACAATATAAAGAGAAAATAAGCACTAAGAATATATATTTATTCTGTAACAGCTCCACCCTTTTCATCTTTCCTAAAGAGAGACAACATAATACCTAAGTTATCCCCTTAACTCTACTTGCATGTGAGAATAATAGCTAAGAATTTAACCAAAGGAGTCATACTAAACGAAATGAAACCTTTCACTTGCCCAAACACACATGTCATCCGTCCCCTCAACGGGTTGTGTATTTTCAATGTTCCCTTATTATTGTGGCATAATTACTTCTATCCAACAAATAAGTCAAGCTCTAAGACAGCACCTTGTGTCTACACCGGGCTGTGAGCTGTCCTACCTTTATTTCCTAACACCCCCTTTTCACCCAGCGTCACAGTTTAAACCCACTTCTGACTTCCCTCACTGCTCACGGTAAAATCCAAACAGATATAATTAGCTTTTCCTAGTAAAAGGTCCTAGATTACTTTTCTCAATCTGTGGAAACAGTCTCTATAGAGTTAAACCGTTTCCTCTTTAAAATTACTCCTGGTTTCTAAGCACACAACTTACAGTTCACTTAATTGTCCCTTTGCCCCCTTTAACAGGTAGACCATATCCAGCATGACCACCACCTCTGTCTAACGAGCTTTTTGACCTTCTTTACAATTCAAACAACTAATCTTCTGGGACGGGCAATTTTCTGAGATCTACGCTTCTTTTAGGTCACATCCGTGCCCCCCTTTATTGGCCAGATCTGTTTGGTCTGGTGCTTCCTGGATTCTGGCCAACCCCCTCGTGGTTTTGCTGTGTTCTGGAATCTGCTCCTTCTGTAAAGGACAGAAAAGGAAAACACCTCTGTGCGACGCCTCAATAATCTAATATGTTCATCCATTGTTCTTCTACTTACTCAAAGTTGGTTCAGATTTTTATATTCGGGCTCTCTGATCTAGACGATTAGTCAAAATATTATTTATGTGTGTAAGCGATTTTGCATTTACCCCTCTGCACTCTAAGCCATTTTCCTACATTTTCCTCCTATATATGAACGAAGCTTATGACCTTCACAAGACTGAGTGGCAATTCCTATGATCACAATTGCAATGTGTGTATGAAAAATTATTATAACCGCTTATTCTAGTAAAATAAATCAAAATAGAAATCAAACATTTTCAATCTTAACATCTTCCCTTCTTTCACAAAAGCATACGTTTCATTCAGCCTGCTGTCCACAGTTCCCTTTAAGTGTAGTACTCAGCTTCTCATGAACACAGGCATTTTATCTTCTAAACAGGATTTCATTTATTCTAATCAGTTAAGCTTAAACATGAAAACTATTGTTTATACGTAAGTTTTACTGTACCTAAGTTATCAAACACCCAAAAAGTCAACACTGATCATATAATCCATTGTTTCAAAATAAACCTAAAATTCCCCCTTTGACACATTTTATGTGTCACATAGAATGAAAATGCTTCACCACATCTACGAAATTAAAAGAAAAAGGTTAGTCATATTAGACCTCAACAATTCTCCTCTCGAGTATCTTTGCTCTGGGCCTGCAAACCTGTGTTAAGAAATGAAATCAGTTTAATTATCATGTCAAATCTGTTGAACTTCTGGCTCCGCCCAGAGCCTGCATCCCCAGAACTACCTAGAAACAAAACACGAGTGTTAGCATGAACTTGACATTTGAAAACCCCATTTTTCTTTTTTTTGCTCGTGTTTACCTGCAATACCACGTCCTATCACAGGCCCCTACCGGTTGTGCTCTCTTTTTAATACGTTACTATTTTAAAGGGAAAAAACACCTGGACCAGTGTTTGTTATTCCATAACTGTATTTTAATGTCTTACTCTACCATTCCCCTATGTAATTCCTAAATATTGTTTTGGTTCTGACTATTTTCCTCTATAAGATTTAATTGACTTCTACAGTGGCCTGCTATGGTTAATGGTAACACGAACCAAGCAAACATCAGCAAAACCCAAAATTAGCAGCCAAAGGGTTAAGTCTGCCGCTCCACACTCTCAGGTGAACCTACAGTCTCCCCCTCCGGTCTCGCTCATCCTCCTGCTCCTGCCAAAAGCAAAACAAAGTAAAGCATCCACCCTTTTCTTACTGGCGTGGTGAATTGTTTGTCAACATTTACTAATCCTAACCTTGGTCCGGTCTTTGTCTGTGTCAAGTCAGTCGACACTTCAGTCCACATCGTCAGTCCAGTCACACATTCACTCACACGCATTCACACGAGATATTGCTGATAGTGGAGACGCACAACCTATTCCAGTCTCCATCACCAGCAAGATCACGTCATCATTTTTAAAAGAAAAAGCAATTGTTTATGATTTTGGACTGGATTGACTCGCTGCAATCCTTTTAGACAGGAACTCACACACTGATCGGGTCCCCACAGGCAGCCTTCCATTGTAATCTGGAAAAGCTCACCTTATATTTGCTGTCACGAAAATGTTTTAAAGCGCTGTTAATTCAATCTTGCAGGCCTGCTTAGAACAAAAATTAGAAAAAAGAGAGCTGATTATTAAATCATCAAAACACAAAACATCATCACCATAAGGGTGACACCTGACAGTTTTTCTCTAAGTGCACCGTTACAAAAATAATGGGCCCAGTTCTGGACATGTCCATGTATAGAAAAACTCCCTCTGTTGAAAACAGGAAAGCGACCCAAACCTAACTGGCAGAATTAACCTATCACTAAAACAAAAAAACCCAAATCTGCCAGACTAATCACAGAAAGGTTTTTCTTACTAGTCTAGCAATATGTTGTGGGAAATAGAACTTCGGGGCCATAAACGTTTTGCCCTACTCCTGGCTTAACTACTACTTACATGGTCTGAAATCAGACTTAAAAAAATCACCCCCTCTGTTCATTTCCCCCACATCAGATTTTAGTGGTTGTGTCCTGGACCAGTCTCACAGTGTTACTGGAGGCCAAGATAATGCCATCCAGAGTAAGAATCTGGTTAGATCAAGCTGAAAAAGGCTCCAAATCAAAGTACCATCATACTTTTCATTAGTCTCCAGGTTGATGATTATAAACAGAATTATTGAAGTTTTTATCATTTCAGGCTGAAAATCAACATGAATTTGGTTTGAATCAAAGAAGCTCCTTTAATGTGTGTCATTAAAATCCTCACACAGACTTAAAAAGGCAACATTAACATTAAAATAGATGAATGAAACTTCAGCTGAGAGCTTCATGCAGTCATCCTCAGCAGTTCATAGCAGCCACAGCTCTTTATTACGCAGCTTTGAATTAAAGTGACTGAAGTGTCAGAGTTTGTGTGAGAAGCTGCTTTATGGACAGCTGTACACACATCTTTATTATTTCTCCATAAATCAAACACACAGGTTTGTCTGTACATGATTTAAAGTGTGTCGTTGTGCAGTTAAAGCTGTTTGTGCGACACTCTGACCTCCTGTGAATGAAATAATAAAATATTTTCTACATATTTCAGACATGAAGCAAACCTTTGATTTCTTACATGTTCATGGATGGATGGAGGTGTATAAACTGCTTCAACATCCCACGTCTTTTGATTAAATATGAACTGTGAACAACACGTAATCATCTGTAAATGGTTTGAGGCACACTGAGGCCACCTACAGGGCAGATGGGGAACAGCAGGTACCTGAAATCATCTGAGATGTTAGAAGTTAAAACAAACAGACTTAAGATGGCTCTAAGTGATCAAAGTTGATCTAAAACAGAAGATAAATCCAAAGCAAAATCAGATTAATGTGTATCATTTCCAGTTACAGTATAAAATATAAATATAAAATGACTTTGTCCTGATATATAATAAAGATGTTGT
>NW_024585966.1:5192-6393 GCF_018398535.1 Haplochromis burtoni
AGGCCATGATGATCCACTTGGTAAAATAAATCCGCTTGGCATCTTTCTTGGCCTTAAGACAACAATTCTGAAATAATAAAAAAATAAAGGGGGTAGAAAACTGGGCGACACTTGATGGTTTAAACATGCGAGAAGCAGTAGGAGGACACAAGTAGTGATGTTACAGGGAAGAGAAGTTTCAAACAATACAGGCTCAGAAAAGACGGCATCATAAATTTGAAGATTATAAACAGGTAAACCATGAGACAACACCAGAGTGTGTCCATGTTTATGAGTGGGACCAGTGACAGACTGCAACACATTAAAAGCATCAAGTAGGTTTAAAAAGTCCTTTGCCAGTGGTTTAGTAGGACAACACACATGAATATCACCCAGGATTAAACTTTGTCCTACTTTGTTATTATTTCAGCCAAGAACTCAGAGAAGTCATGAACAAAGTTGCTGTTATATTTAGGTGGACGGTAGATCAGCGCACAGAGAACAGGATGACCCAGCTCAAACATATTCAGGTCAAAACTGGAGAAAGTGACAGGTGACAGCGAAAAGTATTTCTGTAAACTGTGGCCACGCCTCCACCTCGGCCCGTAGTCCTCGGTGAGTTAAAATACCAACAGTTTGGCGGTGACAGTTCTGAGAAAGCGCTTAACTCACCGTCACTTAGCCAGGTTTCTGTCACACAGAGGAAATCAACATGAACGTTTTATTTGCTAACGACCGAGCGTTAACAAGGGCGATCCTGGTAGGGTCCATCAGACCGGTGACAGCCATCCAGGGAACCTGTTACAGTGGCTGCAGATTCTGCAGATTCACTGCAGCGAAGACGAGGTGAGAGAAGGCGGGGACGCTGGATCTCCTCAGCCGAGCGATTCTTACTTAAATTAAATTTAAATTATATCAAATTGTTTAGTATGAAGCAATTGTGAGAGTTTTTACTGAGACCATAAAACTACATCTCCCTGATGATGGCGACCATGACGACGATGTTAAAGATGATGGCGAGCGCTTCACCAGATCTCAAACTGCGTGTGCTCCTTGAAGGCTGCTCTGTGCACGATGTTGTTGCTGAAGAGTCTAGAAAGAGACCAAAGCAGAGAGAGCAGACGTCACTCACACAGAACAACATGAATCCACGTGAGCTCAGGCTGTGAATGATTCCTCTCAGAGTCTGAGAAGAAACTCCTTCATGTTGGCTCACCGCACA
>NW_024585967.1:0-1500 GCF_018398535.1 Haplochromis burtoni
GATTAACTACCTTGTTTTGAAAAGCTTAGCTCAATGTCACTTTTGGGCAGGCTCAACTTGAGAACAAGGGAACGTAGGAGTTTCATACTAAAAATCTCAGTGACCATAACCTCAATGCCAAGTTTTCTGAAATTCTTGTGACAGTGATAAGTCAAGGAGGAAGTCACCGCAAACATTACCATTTCCTTTTCTCTGTCTGCCACAAGGCTAACTCAGAGGCCTGCTTTGAATCCACCCTGAGGCCACTGACTGCATGCCGTCACAATAAACGCTGAAATAACCCCACACATTGTTTAATCTCTACTCTGGAGACCTCAACATGCCAATAACAGGTCACAGTTACAGCGCCACCCAGTGGAAGCAGGATGATATGTATCATAACATCATCCGGTTAACATGAAACAAACATGACGGTCTCTGCACACCATGTGCAGTAACAGGCATACACTAGTTGTTTATTTATAGCTGCCCTTTCTCCGTGACTAAAACGTGATGTGTTTAGGGAACGTCTGTAAATTGCAACTATCAAAAAAACAAAAAACAGTCCAGCTTATTGGTGAGGCCCTCC
This sequence comes from Haplochromis burtoni, assembly GCF_018398535.1. NCBI lineage: Eukaryota > Metazoa > Chordata > Actinopteri > Cichliformes > Cichlidae > Haplochromis > Haplochromis burtoni. The sequence continues at coordinate 569 of NW_024585967.1, forward strand.
ACAACAGTCCCAGCTTCTCATGTGGCCCCTTTGTAGAATTGATTGATCACCTCTGATCTAAAGCGTGTAGAGTTCATGAAAATGCTTTTAAACCATATTTCAGCTCCTAGGTGTCTGCACAGTTAGCACTGCTGCCTCACACCAACAAGGCTCAAATCCTGGGGTGTGTCTGGGTACTCTGGTTTACTTCCAGTCTAAAGACTTGCAGTGACTGGTTTGGTAAACTAGTGAATCTAAATGTGGGTGTCTAGCACAGTCTGAATAGTTGTCACTCTGTTCCTCTCCTCACCCTCAAATGGTCACAGCAGATGGCTGTCCCTCCCCAAGCCTGCTGGTCTCTTCCTGTTAAAAGGGAGTTTTTCCTTCCCATTGTCACAAAGCGTTTGTGGTGATATGATTGTGGGGGTTTCCTCTGTGTTGTTGTAGCGTCTTTATCTTTTTTTGTGAATAAAACTTGAATTGAGTTGTTAGCCTCGAGTCTGTAAGGTGTTTACAAACAAAGACACACACGGAGCATTCCTGGTTCAGGAAGCATCAGTTTATTCTGATTGTAAATGTATAGGTGTTAAAATATTCTCGCTGCCTCTGAATTCAGCCGAGCGTGTTCAGCCTGACGCACACACACACACAACGCAATGCACTTTATTTTTAAACACTTCACAACATTGCTGGCTATTGAATGCAGTCCGGTACATATAGGCTGATGTTTCTTTGTTTTTCTTAAATGTTTTTTTATTTAAAGTTTTAATATGTCTGCTGTTTGGCAGGCCGGCCATGAAATGTTGAGGTTATAACGCTTGAGCGTGCGCCGGCTCCAAGATGCGGCTGGGTAGTCGCCTTTGGTCAGGTGGGTCTTAGTCGTCCAGGAAGAAATAGTTCCCACTCTTCTTCTGTTCCGTGTCCTGCAGAGAGATGAGGCAGAGGTCAAAGGT
>NW_024585967.1:2650-3760 GCF_018398535.1 Haplochromis burtoni
CTGATTTCCGCCTGGCTGAAGCACGGCACCAATCACAGCTGGACTCTGCTGTGTGGAGCTCTGTGCATCCTGACACCTGTGAGGCAGGGCACAGGTCACAATGAAATCACTACAGCTCCGTATCATTTATACCGGTGTTGACGGGCGAGGACTCGTCATGTGTCACCACTGACATAAAACCTCCACATCACCCCGGAGGAGGAGAAGAAGCCTCACACAGGTGCCCCTCAGTACGATCATTGAGCGTCTGCACTGACGTCACTAAAGCGCCGATAAAAACAACTACAATCATAAACTGCGTCAGCAAACTGGCTGCAGCGGCACCTGTGACAGGTTACCAAAATCAGGAAATGCACGACTGGCTGAAACGACACCCAGAAGTTACTTTTTAATATTATTAGTTCAGTGCTGCGTTTTCGTGTCAAGAGTCCGTCCGTGTGTGATGGTCAGCGTGTTTAAATAAAGATTCAAATAAACATGGTCGTCGTGGCGTTACCTTGATGGAGTTGAGTTTGTTGATCCTCGGCCTGAAATTGTTCGGATCTCTCCTGAATGTGATCTCCAGCAGCGACAGGAAGCGATTCATCCCAGCCAGCAGACTCTGAGGCCTGAAAAAACAAACATCACGTTACCGTGGCGGCGGCCGGCGAGCTGACGAAGCAGCTCAGACTCGGCGGTTCATCTTACGTGTTGGCTGAAGTCTTCTTGGAGGGAATCCCGTCAAACACGATGACTCTGTCGGCCAGGTAGGTCGCCATGATGAAGTCGTGCTCCACCACGAATGCTGTCTTCTTGGCGTGGAGGATGTACCTGCGAATAAAAGACGTGTCACAACAGCGCCACACACGGGCGGAGACACGCAACAACAACAAGGCCTTCTAATTACACTTCTTACCATCTTCCACCGCTGCAAAGATTAACCATGCAAATAACAAAGAACAGAAATACTGTTGAGCTGTAAATCATGCAAAGCTACTCACAGAGTATGAAGCTGAAACGAGATTACCTGAAATATGATTATTAAGACGCGCTCTCGTCTGACTTTGTATCAAAGTAAAACTGAAAAGAAATCCTGAGTTTTAAGCCGCTCGCTGTGGTTGACGCTTGTGT
>NW_024585967.1:5015-6389 GCF_018398535.1 Haplochromis burtoni
AGCTCGTCTGAGCTACGAGATTTTTCATTATTTGCAACTTTTCTTCTCTGAAAGTAAATAACTGACTAAGAAAAATTACAGGTTCACACCCTTTAAATTCGATTTTTTAAAATTGGCTTGGAAATGATAAAATGTGTGACGGCCTCCAAAGCTGCTTCTAAACGAATCATCTGAAAAGTTCAATTTAAAAACCATTTTTAAACCTTGACCACAGAGATTTAGACTAAAACCCTCAGCGCAGCTCACCGTTCTCTCCCAGCATCACCATGATCTCAGAGTCTGTAAACTCTCCTCCTTTGATGTCCAGCGTGAACTCGCCCATCGTCTTCGACATGTCCGGATACTGAACGACAACAAACAATCAAACATTCAACAAAGAAGCAACTCGGCTCATTTTCTTATGCTGCTTTTTTGCAAATTGTGCAAAATAATATTTATTTTCATTTTCTTGCACTTCATAAAAATGTGTGTATCTCAATAATGAACGGAGTTGGTCCTGTGGTGAGCTTTAAAGGGTTAATGACAACACTTCTAAACCCACAAGACCGAAAAAGCTCAAGAAAGAAAAGGAATCGGCAGATAGAACTACAGCCCCGTGTGACGAAGCTTTTATTTTGAAAAGAAAAACATGACAGGAAATGAAAGTGGTAGGGGAGGAAAAAAAGAAAACAACTAGCCAAAGCAAATGAGCAGTGATTCAGAGATTAAGCACATAAACTGACCTGGTAATGCCTGAGTCTCTTCACCTCCTCCTCATTGGCCGTCTCGGCCACCTTAAAGACCAGCGACGTCTCGCGAAACCTGAGATTCTCCGTGGGGACGTAACCGTCCAGGAAGATGTTGATACCTGGAGGAAGGATGCAGGAAGATCAGGACATGCTTTGGGTCCACTTAGCGACGGTGATATTAAGGACAAATACCACCACTTGTTTCTTCACACTTTTACAGAGGTGTGGTGCAATAACGTTTTTACCCTCTCTGACGCTGAAGGGCATGGTAACGACTCCATAGGCGCTCGGCACTCCGTACAGACAGCAGATGAAGTCCGACAGGTAGTCCAGCACGCTCAGATCGTGCTCCACCACGATGATGTACCTGCAACGCAACATCACGTTTAAGAGCGGCGGTGCACCTCCAGGGATCAAACCGAAGCTTTGAAGTGACAAACCTGTCGGGCGTGATGAGTGAGCGGATGGTGATGGCGGCCTTCAGCCTCTGTTTAACATCCAGGTAACTGGACGGCTCGTCAAACATGAAACTGCAGCAGAAGAGCAGAAACAAGAGGACGGCGGTCAGTCTGCGAGCTCGGCTCTCAGCTCACAGACAAAACAATACAACGTTTGTTAAATATTAAATAAATAAGCTTTCGGGCTG
>NW_024585968.1:0-1353 GCF_018398535.1 Haplochromis burtoni
TTTGATGTGCGAGTGAATCCTGTACTTAGATACACAATTCTGAATACATAAGAATAAACTTCTTTTGTGAAGTGCATGACAACATGTCACATGTTTTATGATGAAGGGAAAAAGGAAAACTGAATAAAATGGGTGTGTATGGCCTAACTGAGTGAAGAGCACCAGGGACGTGCAGAGAGGTTTAAATGGGCAGGTGCTCAAAGTTAAAAAAGGGGCAGATAGAACAGGCTGAATAATGACAACTCACATTCATGATGAATCTAATATGGAATTGCATCGTTCTATATGACTGTCATCATGTGTGGACAATGTAAAGCAAATGTGGCCTTTGTTTTACCTGATGGCGTACAATGTTGCTGTTGAGGGATTACTGCTGTTCCTGCTGCTGACAGTGCTGGAGGGCAGGGCTGTGTTTTTTTGAGACTGTAGATATTAAAAAAGCCATAGGTAGCTGATTAAACAAGTGCTTTGAGATAAAAAATAAAATGTAAAAAGATTGGTAACAGCGCTTGGAACCATAAGGCAACAGATTTCAAAAACTGGGAAATAAACTGAAACCAGGATATTACTAGTACAAAAGACAGGGGTCATGGTAGTGTGAGAATGTATTAAAATAATCTATACAGACAGTGTTGGTGTCCTGTTAGCACCTTTTAAACATCACAGCATCAACTTTACATGGGAGGGATTAGATTGTAGAACTGTAAAATCTTCTTTTTCTTTCTTTCTTTCTTTCTTTCTTTCTTTCTTTCTTTCTTTCTTTCAAATATTAAAATACAACAGTAAAAAAATAAACCAATAGGAGGATGAATTAAACATTGTATTAATCAGAAAACAAAAACAACACAGGGTATGTTTTGGAAAGAGCAGGAAGGAATAAGATGCTCTTCATGTCCTGTCCCAAATTATAACAATAACTTTCTGTTTGCCATGTCCCGAAAAATGTCAATGACCTCACTGTGGCTGACTGGAACATCCTTTTCAACTGCCAATAAAAGAAGGTCTGACAACCTCTCCTCTGAGCAAAGGGTACGAAATTTGTTTTTAACTAGTTTTAGTTTTGAGAAAGTACGCTCAACAGTTGCTGTGGACACTGGGAGTGTTCCATATTTCTTCAGCAGCTCAGTCATGTTGGGGAAGATCAGATGTGCATTGTTTTCTTTGACCACTGAAAGAATGGATGCCACACTGACTGGTGGGGGGCACGAGTATGAAGCATGAAAGACCTTAAGTTCTGTCTGTAATTTGTCTTCCTCCTCAATGTCACAGAACTGGCAGAGTTTCTTCACAGCTTGGTGTGCCTCTGTTGAGATTATTTTCCAGTTCTCTGGGACTGTCAGGGTATGTAAGGCA
>NW_024585968.1:2186-6386 GCF_018398535.1 Haplochromis burtoni
ACTGAAAGAATGGATGCCACACTGACTGGTGGGGGGCACGAGTATGAAGCATGAAAGACCTTAAGTTCTGTCTGTAATTTGTCTTCCTCCTCAATGTCACAGAACTGGCAGAGTTTCTTCACAGCTTGGTGTGCCTCTGTTGAGATGATTTTCCAGTTCTCTGGGACTGTCAGGGTATGTAAGGCATTCAAGATTTCCCATGTGGAATTATCTCCTCCTTTAAAGCGTCTCAGAAGCTCCTGTGTCATTGTGTCAACAAAAACATAGAACACTTTAACACGGTAGTATTCTTGGAGAGTTGTGAAAGCATGGTCATCAGCAGTAGCTGTTGTGGCAGCAAACTTAAACTTTGCTGGCACTTTCCTCCTCCGAGCTTATCCAGGGACCTCAGATGGGGGGTCCAGGCCCACTGATGCAGCCTTCTCTCTAGCCTGTTCATAAATTTTCTCAAACTCTTCCTCTGTTCTGCTGTGGTCCAGGCTCTGCAAAACACCATCAACAATCTTGTATGCTGCAGTCAGGTCAATATCTGTCTTCTGCAATGCATCAGATGCAGTAGCAGTCACTTGGAAGATGGGACAGTTGCACTCTCTACTAAAACCAGATTAAGGCAGTGTGCCTGACAGTGGACATATAAGGCCTTTGGATTTTTTTTTTTTGTATTCTTGACTGAAGTCCTTTAAAGCGCCCGCTCATGTTTGCAGCCCCATCATAACCTTGACCCCGGATGTTATCAATCTTCAGATTATTTTCTTTCAGTACAGCGATTACTAGCTTTTCAAGAGCATCTCCAGTTGTTACACACCTGAAGGAAGCGCTCCTTGATTTCCATGTTGTGCACATATCTGACAACAAAGGAAACCTGCTCTGTGTGCGACACATCTGTGGTTTCATCCATCATGATAGAAAAGGTTTCACATTCTTGAATTTCTGCTTGGATGACACGTCTTACTGATGTGGCCAAAGCTTTGATTATGTCGTTCTGACTTCTGTTTGAGAGGAGCGAGACGAGAGGTCTTTTTCCAGGTCCCTGTCGCTCTTTTATGGCATCAAGGTGTAATTTAATTACACTGTCATACTTGCTGAACAACTCAACTAACTCTAAGAAATTTCCTCGATTTTGGCTTGACAAGGTCTCATCATCTCCCCTGAAAGGCAAACCCTGTCTTGCCAAGTAAAGAGTGATGTCTATCAAACGAGACAAAATTTCTCTGTTTCTCTCTCTTTCTTTGTCTTTTGCAGCTTGTGACACTTGGTCAGCTACTTCAAAAGCTGCCTCTAAGGTTTGTTTTTTTTTAACGAGTTCCACCTCACCATACCACACACGTGAGACTCTATGCACTGTGCTCTTTAATCCTTTCTAAAGCCCTTCTCCACCGACTGAACCCTTCTGTTTTCCAGGTTTTGCGACTTGGCAGCTGAAACCAAACGTGGCATCAGATCTGGTTGGAGAATACTCTAGCCATGGATTTTTCTCATACCACTTCTTTTGAAACGATCTTCCCTCTTCATTCTTTGGATATGTTGACAGTACTGGTTGGCAGGGTCCAATATTATCACACATTTGAATAAAGGCCTCATCATACTGTATGTGGAATTACAGGACATGGGCAGGATCAGTTGGGTGTGCAAGTCCAAGTAGGTTTGAGAATGTCCTCTCTATGGCTTCACTCTCCTCCTCTCTGGGCTCTTACTCACTCTAGTCTTTTTCTCTACGTTCTCTCTAGGCTCTGCCTGTAACTCAGTTTTTGCCATCAGTACAGATGTATGGTTCATAAGACATGTGGAAGTCTTTTAAAAGTAACCACAGAATAAGTATTAAGATTTGAAACTGACAGTTAATGTAAGCTATATCTAAAAATGTAAACAAAATATGGGCAGGTGTATAAGCATAAAATGAGGCAACGGAAGCAGATTTGCAAATTATAAATTTGACAAAGAAATTGACTCTTTATTAACCTCTTTAGGTGATGAGTGAAGAACAGAACAGAATCCATTTCCTCTTCAAACTGCTGTCAGACATTATCTACTGCACTCTGATCACATCACTCAGACCAGCTGCTTTCTACAAAGTCTCATCAACAACATCTTTAGAAACAAACATCAACAACCAGGAAGCAGCTTCACCTCTGATCACACACACACTCAACTCTACTCACTCACCGGGAGGAACAACAACACTCAGTGTGATGATGCTGATGGAGTTCCATGAGCGTGTTTCTTTCATGACTACACGGCACTCGTATGTTCCATTATCATTAATCGTCACATCCCTCAGAATCAAAGACACGTCTCCATCCTTCATCTGTCTGTCCTGCAGATCCACCCGGTTCTTAAAAGATGGATGCTGGTTATCTGGATCAAACTGCTCATCGCGATAACAAAGGACATATTCCGTCTGCAGGTCAGGTCTGCTCCACTCCATAACTATGATGGTTTTGTTGTTGTTTGATCACACACACACTCAACTCTACTCACTCACCAGGAGGATCAACAACACTCAGTGTGATGATGCTGATGGATTTCCATGAGCGTGTTTCTTTCATGACTACACGGCACTCGTATGTTCCATTATCATTAATCGTTACATCCCTCAGAATCAGAGACACGTCTCCATCCTTCATCTGTCTGTCCTGCAGATCCACCCGGTTCACAAAAGATGAATGCTGGATATCTGCATCAAACTGCTTATCCTGGTATAAAAGAACATAATTGCTTCCAAGGTCAGCTCTGCTCCACTCTACAAGTGCTCTGGGATTGCTGTTAATGTTTGGAGCTCGACATGGCAGAAGGACATTTATCTGAACTGAAAGAGAGGAAACAATGCAGTTTAAAGAAGTTGAAAAAGTCAACGATCAATCATTTATACTACAGCACTGATCACCATGAATAGCTACATGTTCAGATCCCCTAAATTGCACACTATTAATTGCTCTTATTGCATCTTAGTCCCAACCAGAGATGCAAACCAAGGAACTCAGGATGGGACACGAGGAGAGAGAAATGATGGGAAAATGAGGCTTTGTGAACCAAAACACTTCAACCAACTGTGCTGGAACTGCATTGAAGTTTTCAAACACCTATTTCCACAGCAACATCTATTGGCCACTTTGGCTATCGTTACATCTTGATAACACTACTCTGTGAAACAATGGCAACAACCACTTGATAAAATTAAATATATTTGACAAAGGAATGCTGTGTTTATTGAAGAAGAAGAAGAAAAAATCCCCAACATTTTGAATGTCCTGAATGACTTCTAAACTTTGAGAGATTCAACTCTCTCTCAAACAGAGAGTTTTAGATTTGACCTTCAATTAATTAAAAAACTTAATACATGAATACATTTTTTAAAAAGTGTTTTCTTTTTCAATTTTAAAGTTATTCCAGGCCCATTCTGACTGATTGGAACAGCCCTTTTAACACTGACCAAGATCATTTTAAATCTGAGCAAATTTGCCATTCACAAGTTGCTGAGCGTAGGATGAAGAAACTTTCCCGAATTTCATTTTTTTTAAGATATTGTGTGTAAGGTGTGTTGTCTAAATCTATTGTCACGTGTTTTTGATGTTTGTTCTTTTAAGTAGGATGGCATTTAACCTGTGTGTTTAAATGTGCTGCAACCTGGTGCAACCAGATTAAATTTAGTTTAAATGAATTTGTTCAAATCTAAACTACCATTTGCTTTAATTTTCCGCCAAAACCTCCGGCGTCTGACGTCAGTTACAACATGAGTCACTTACCTTGTCCGTCACTTCTGTCACTTACTCACCTGCTCTGAAAAAGGGTTTTTAAAACCTTATATTTGGGCAAAGTCAGCAAACGTTAAAATGCTTGACTGCTCATCCTGTACATGCAGTGTTTATGTCCTGGTGACCATTCAAGTAAAAGACAGTGCAGCTAATGCTTCATAAATATTTACCAATGCAGCATTTCATGATGGCTGCAGAGTGATCGGATCTGCTTCTAGAAGGAATTTCCTGTGTGACGCCAAACTGGATTACCTTTAAAATGTTTTATTAAAGACAAACTTTCCACTTCATCCTGAGCTCTACATTCAAACTGTTCCAGTGCAGCTGTACAACTGTAAACACACACAGAATATGATTGAATAAATAATATAGAGAGGAGTGCAGGGATGTGTTTGGCAGCCAGCTGGACGTCACTGGGTAGACTGGTTAAGCTGTGGTGAAGGTGTGT
>NW_024585969.1:0-1299 GCF_018398535.1 Haplochromis burtoni
TTTTTGGCTCCTACCTCAAAGCACACTGTGCTCTGTCGCTCTTACGTGCTTCACAATAATGTTTAATATTTAGTATTTACTGTTATATTCCCATAGATCATCGTGATGTTGTTTATTATGCTGCTCTCTTTTTCTTTGCTTGTTTTCTCTTTTTTCTTTCTCAACAGCTGATCCAGGTGATTGATATGTAAATTTTTTGTCTGTTTGTTTTGTTGGTTTTTGTTTTGTTCCTCTTCCCCACTGTTTTTCTTTCCCTCTTTCTTTCTCCCTTTTCTTTTCTCCAGTCAAGTCTGTCCCATGTGTAGCAAGTGAAAATAAAATAAAATAAACAATAAAAGCAAAGGCTGGGATGGTCCAAGTGCCAAACAGCCCTGGTGGAGTGAGGAGCTGTAGAGAGAAGCAGATGCTCTGTTTCTAAAGATGTTTTAAGCTTGTTTCAAAGATTCTGTGCAGCAGCTTTAAATGTTTTCCAAATGCACACATACACTTATCAGTGTTTCTCAAACTTTTACAGTGTGGACCACTTGATAAAAATGTCAAGCTCTCCCAAGGACCACTATGAAAGCATGAAAGTCATAAATCTTACAACACAAAATTAGTATCTGCAGTAAAGATTTTTTCATGCATTGTATACATTCTACCACAGGCAAAGTTGCCTCCATTTTTATATTCTTTTTTTTTTTTTTTAATATTTTGTAATAATTTATTCTGTTTTGGGAGTGTTTTTTATGTATCTGTATTATATTATATTATACATACTCATTAAAAGTGAATCTCTGTCCAAAAAAATGCACTCAGTTTACTTCTTACTCACTATGAGCAGCAACATCTTTGTGAAATTTGCAGATGACACCACAGTGGTGGGGCTCATTACCAAGGGAGACGAGTCTACGTACAGAGACGAGGTGGAGCAGCTGACGTCATGGTGTAAGGCCAATAACCTCCTCCTCAACACTTCAAAAACCAAAGAACTCATAATAGATTTCAGAAGGAAAAAGGCAGAGATCCAACCACTATTCATAAATGGGGACTGTGTAGAAAGGGTGGCAAGCTTCCGCTTCCTGGGAGTCAATATAGAGGAGAACCTTTCCCGGAGTGCGAACACCTCCGAGCTGCTGAAAAAGGCCCAACAGAGACTGTACTTCCTGAGAACTCTCAGGAGGAATAACATCACACAGAAACTGCTGGTGTCCTTCCACAGAGCCACCATTGAGAGTGTTCTAACTTACTGCATATGTATTTGGTACACTAGCTGCACAGGGGCTCAGAGGAAAGCACTCCAAGGGATCATTAACACCG
>NW_024585969.1:1607-6381 GCF_018398535.1 Haplochromis burtoni
TTCTATCTATTTTATTTATTGAATTTTATTGTTTTATTTATATTTTGATTGCTAGGGATGATGCAATGATCGGGGACCATTCTTCATTTCGTTGTTCTCGTGACAATGACAATAAAGTTTCTGATTCTGATTCTGATTCATTTATTATTCTCCTCCAGTAATTAAGGTTAGGATATGTATTTTTTTTATTCCAATCCATTCTTCTTTAGCAGCATTTAAATAACCTTTATCAGATTTGATGGTTTTGTTACAGACTTTTCAAAAAAGTGTTTTGCTTTTCATTCACAAATGTGGGATTAAATTGTGTTAAAATGCACAAAACAGTGATGTCATGTTTTGAGACTTGATGAATTTAAGAATCTTTTGATTTAATAAAGAAATTTGCAGACTTGCACAGAGATGGTAAAATTATGATGACTGATAACAGAGATGAAGACAAGAGACGATGAGGACAGGGAGGATGCAGGGACCGAAAGAGACAGGGAAGAAGTCTCATTGTGACGAGTAAAGTGTATCTTGGCTGGCTGGGCAGCTCTCTGGGTGCTCAACACCTCCAAAGCTCTGATCCTAGAATCACCCCTGCATGGATCCATCCTGCTTGTACCAGTGTTTCAGGGGACGTTGTAACATTATGGGGGATTTATTTTAGCACACTTTTAGGCCCTTTGATCCAAACTTTCATGTTTGTGCTGTCAGCATGTTTTACTATTTTAGGAAAAGAGCTGAATCTGTATTAGTTTGCTTTCCTATTTCAGCACATGCAGGATTCAGTGTTCAGGTGGTCAGGTGCATCATCTACGATGAAATCTTTAAAGAAAAATGTGGTTTGTATTTATTTGTTTGTCTGATATAAAAACTTGTTATCATCTGAAATATGTAATTCTGACAAATATGCCAAAAAAGGGGAAGTCAAGAATGGACAAATTCTTTTTCATGGCACATTCTACATGGGTTTAATAAAATAGGAGAAACAGTGGGAGATATTTAAAAGACAAAGCCTATATGATGCCGATTATATAGCCTAATGACTTTTACTCACACACTCGTGTTCAGGGCAGACTGCTGGAGAGTTTGTGGCAACAGAGAAACGTTTCTTCATCATCCAAGTGACGTCTTCAGTCTCAGCTGACTGCAGGTTTCCCCAATCCTATAAACAGTACATTTGCATAATGACTGAAACCAGCCCACTGAGGGAACAATGGGCTGGGAGGTCTTTTTCTTGATTATTAGGATACAAATTATCATGATCGTTGATCAACAACCACTGATCAATGTCCATGAGTGCCATTCACAGAGAGTTGGGGAATGGCTGCAATCACAGCATTGTAAGATGGTGACAGATGTACCCTTAGGCCCCCTCCTCGATTCAGAGATGGTCTTTCATTTTTCACGTAAATGGCTTCTTTGACTCAGCCCTCAAACCAGCGTTCCTCCCTGTCCAGGATGTGTACATCCTCATCATTGAAAGAGTGTCCACTGGCCTGTAGGTGTAAATAGACTGCAGAGTCCTGGCCTGGTGAGGTGGCTCTTCTGTGTTGTGCCATCCCCCATTACTGATGGAAATCTCACAGTCTAAGAAGGCTAACCGGCCACTTTTCATATCCTTCCTGGTGAATTTGATGTGTCGGTCCACCGAGTTAATGTGATCCGTGAAATGTGGTACGTCCTGAGATTTGATTTTCACCCAGGTGTCATCCACATACCTGAACCTTATAAGATTGGGGAAACCTGCAGTCAGCTGAGACTGACGAAGTCATTTGGACGAGTGACGAAATGTTTCTCCCACTGAAAACGTCCAGATGAACAGAATCACACCTTTTCATAACTGTATATAAATACAATGTGTAAAGAGAGGTGGGGAGGCTGGTTAATGCTGGTTGTTTTTGCACTGTTTTATGAACTGATGTGCAGCACACACATTATTCAGTTGGAGTAGAAAAACCCCCCCTGAAATATCAGAGTTCAAGATTTTTTAAATGACTTTTAATCAGTTTGATGCTGTTCATTTTGGACAAATGTGCATAATGTATATTAATGCAAATGATTAAGAGATAACTGCAGAAAGTACAATTCAAAACAGCTGAATCAAGAATTAGAACAAAACCTTGTTTACACCTTTTGACCCATTGATCAGCATAAATAACACTAAATTGTTTTGGTTTTAGCATTTTCTAAATCAGTGATGTCTTTTCATTAAAAGCAAGCGTGAAGTGAATTTTATTGTAATTAAACTTGTTTTATCACATGGAAATTTGAAACATGTAATTTTTATTACATTTATTTGAAACATTGCAGATGTTTTAAATCATAAAGAACATAAACATAAAAAATAACAAAATTAACAAACACAATTTTAAACATTGTCATCCATCTACAGTGAAGTTATAATGAGACTAATATCTAAAACTAAGGTGAATATCATAATAAAAACTTTGAAACTGTTGTTAGCACAAAGCACATTTGGCTTTTCCTCATGCAAATACACGTCCACTTATGTTGAAGCTTTTCTTTAACACAAATAAATGTGTCTTTAATCTTTCAACAGTGCAGTTATAATCACTTGTTTATGTAAACTCAAGTTGATTTGAAAATTGATTTTTATATTAAAAAAAGTTTGTTTTAGTTTAGTTTTAGTTCTGGAGTTATAAATGATCAAGGGGTTCCTCTCTTTTCTCTGTTTTAGCCATGAGCTCTGCTTTTTCTTTCATGGACCTCAGAGACTCAACTCGTTTCTTCCAGCCTGGTTTGCCTTCAGATTTCTCTCCTTCAACAAGCATGTCGATGTACTCTGGAGTGGACAGAGGGTTTGGTTTAAGCGCTATCTCTCTAAGTTTGTTCAGACACTTGGCGGACCTCTCCATTAATTTCACCACTGCAGCCTGAACATTTTTATATTCATCCTTCAGACTGTCAACCAGTCCCTGAAAGGTAATCTTCTTCCCTGTGGCTTTCCGGTGCTTTTCTTTCATTTCTTTCAGTGTTCTTTTCTCTTTAACCTGTTGAATCTCCCATCTGAAAGGCATATTATGATGGTTGTCCCAGGAACATTTGCCTTCACACTGAGTACAGTTTCCATCTGATCCGATTGCACTACAGCGTCTTTTACTTGCATCATCTGGTATCTGACAGGGGTAGTGACAGGTGACACCGCATTCGGAACAGTTGGTGACATACTCTTTTTTGCCCAAAATACCCTTTTTAATACATTTTGGGACAGTAACTTCAATCTCAAAGTTCTCATTTCTGCTGATCTCTGCTTCATGATCTTTAAGTTTTTCACTCGTCTCTTTTATCTCCTCAATCTTGGCTAACCCAAGTTTCACCTGCTCCTGCAGATTTTCAACTGAAATCTCGAGCTGCTTTCTTTCTCTGAGGACTTCCTTTGTCAGTGTCAAGCTTTTAGTTTCTATGAGATTCAGAGCAGCAAAAAAGCTCTTTATGCTCTCTGTCCCCATCTCCCAAAACATCTGATCAAAACGTCCTCCTTTACCAACATCACTCCTGCTGACTCTTTCAAATGATTTATTTTCTGCAAACAAGGCTGAATTATTGAACTTGAAGTGAACCGGCAGCCCGTCTTTTGTTTTAGGACATGGGACTCCTGCAGCATTGATCGCCTCTAGAACTGGAGGTCGCTGACCGTCTGCAAATGTCACCAGGATCCTGATGTTTTCTGCCACATCTTTGCCAAAGATTGAGAGCACTGAATCAAACACATATTTCTGTGTTGCTGTGAGTCGTGCTGAAGCAGCCTGAGCTACAAAACACACAGCATCAATGTCAGTGACACCGTGTGAGGAAGTGAAGAGATTACGTATCTGCTCTGTGATCTCTCTGTCTCTTTCTATGCCTCTTGTATCTCCAAAGCCTGGAGTGTCAATAATGGTCAGAGAGAACGGGATTTGAAATCCATCCTGGTGGTTGATTTTGTAAACAGTGACTTCAGAGGTCTGACTGTGAGCTTGTGATGTTGACTGATCCTCATTAATGAATTTAAACCTGAAACTGTCCTCCCACTCGACACCAACAATGTAGTTGATCATCCCATCGATCAGAGTGGACTTTCCTGATCCTGTCGCTCCAAGAAGCATTATTGTACGATTCTGCCCCTCAGTTTCTTTACCGAAGTTAAACTTCTTGCATCCATCTATGTTCATGTGTTCTTCTGTCAGAGGCAGTTTGTAAACTGAGGGGGAATCAGATTTGATCTTTTTACTTTTAATCCTGAGAAGTTCTGCGAGGCGGTTAAATGTTGTTGTGCAGACTTTAACAGTGTTGCTTTCTTTGCTTTTTCCAGCTGAACCACAATCACATCTGACCCTGACTGCATAATCTGTATCTGTCTGAAGACCTGACAGGATCACCTTTTCACCTGCTGACTGTGTTTGGTTCCACTGCAGAGCTTCCTCATTATCATCTGTTTTTGAATACTCCACCATGTAACCATGTATCTGCACATCCTCTCCGAGCTCAGCAGGTTTCTCCCAGCTCACTGATATCTCAGTTGAATTTGGTTCAAGTCGGGGTTTTCCAGGAGGGCTGCAGGGTAAGGTTTTAATAGAAACTTGAGTATCCGGGCCGACACCTGCTGAGGTCACTGCTCTGCATCTGAACACATACTCTGTGTTTGGCTTCAGATCTCTCACTGTGACTTCTTCAGCCTTTGCTTCTGTCTTCTGCTGCCATCCATCCTCTCCACTGACACAGTACTCAACAGAGTAGGAGGTGATGTTCTCTGCTCCAAATCTGGGTGGAGAAATCTTCAGTGTCACAC
>NW_024585970.1:0-4218 GCF_018398535.1 Haplochromis burtoni
TTGACAACCTCGTATTAGCTAAGGATTCCAAGTGCCACATAATGAAAAAAACATTATACGTACACGTCATCATTGAATCCAGCCATTCAAATGGCAGAAACACGTTGAAAGAAACGCACTAGTGCTTGGCGAAAGAGGGTAAAAAAGTCTCTGTTTTTGTTCTTCTAACAACTGCATAATTACTTTTCTGTATAACCAGCCTAGTATTTAACTTTGTGCTTAATTATAGAAAGGACTCGAAAAAAACCCATAGTTTCTTTTGACACATCTGTTTTTACACCATAGACCTTATAAATATCCAAATATGTAGAACACCTCCGAAGGGTCCCCTTCGCTCGCCTCGTGCGAATGTATGGAGGGTTTGGGTTGTGTTTCGGGAAAAATCAGCGTTTGTCAGTCGCGCGTCTTATATGAACACCGAGTGCTCGGCCCTAATATTCCCCAATATCACACAGTAAATGGATAAATAATACTACGCCTGTCCGCTACCTCGGTTGAACCATGCATTTGCCGCTCTTTCGGAGATTCGGTTCATCTTTATTCATGCGATCAATGGAAGTTTTCCCCATTTTTTTTTCAAATGCACTTTTTATTTTCTCTTTTGTCTTCTTGTAACAGAGTGAGGCTAGGAGGAAGAGAAAAAAGAAAAGAAAGTATAGGAAAGAAGAAGATAGAGAAGAAAGAAAAGTTAAGGAGAAAAGATAGAAGAAGAGAAGGAAAGCAGATGAAGAAGGGAGAATGAAGCTAGGAAGAAGAAAAAAAAGGAGAAGAATGGAGAAGAACAGGAAAGAGAAAGCAAAGAGAGAAGAGGAAGCAGAAAGATCATGAGAAGAAGGAAGAGGAAGAAGAGAGAGGAAGAGCAATAAAAAGAAGATAGAGAAAGAGAGAAACTCGCCACATCCTTTGAAATCTTTTTTTCTCTTGTAATGAGGGCGTCGAATGGCGCACTAGCGGAAAACAAGACAAGGGGGGGAGGGAGGAGAAAGTCTTATGTGTGTTTCCTGTTAATCTTTTTTGCTTCCCTGAGTACAATCTCATAATCCATAACACAATTTTTTACCCTGGGTCGGTGCATACAACCAAACTTACGATAGGATTATAGAAGAGGAATAAGAAGCGAAACAAAAGAATTACTCGTGGATTCACACATTTTATTGGTCCTTATTTTATATCTTGTAATATATCTTCACTTTATAACTTAGAAATGGACCTCAAACGCAGAAAAAACGTACACCCACAAGGTGACTGAGAATCAGGGAAGGGGGGGAGACAGGGGTGAAAAAAAGGGGGAGAGGGGGCGAAAATGGGTCGAATGGGAAAAAAAACCATGTGAGCGTCAGGAACCAGCCTGTTTTGAATGTGTTGTTTATGCCTGTGATGTCCTTTCTGTTGTTTGCTCTTTGCTCTATGTGGCCCAAAACTCGTTTCCTGGCGTTCTGTTTTGAGCCCCTCTTAACCTCCATTTACTTATTATGCCTCCGCCTGCCCTAAAAGATCTTTCCAAGTAAGCTCACCATTACATGTGAAAGAAAAACACCTGGGGATACTTCGTGTTCGGGAAAAATCCTCCCCCCGGTCCCCGTAGTTTCCCTCCCAGTCTTCAAATGCACATTATGTTAAACACGTTAGACAGAAAGCAAAAAAAAGAAGAAGAGAGAAAAAGAAGATAGAGTAAACTGCACTTCGTTGTTATAAGAATCTCTTTAGTAAATCTCACCCAATCACAATACGCGGAAAGGGAGGGCAGGGAGGAAAGCGGTTTATGTTTTTTGCTGTTTGATCTGTAGCTCTTCTTTCTTACCAAAACATATCAAGTTACTAGCTTAGGGTTTCAATATGAGTTCTGTTGTACCAACACACAAAACGAACGCTCGTAAATCCTATACGCTTGATTTTAGTTTTAATATGAAAGACTCGGATACAACATGTTGTTTGCCACAAGACACGTGTCGATCCTCCCACTGTTTTAACATGCATTCATATGCTTGGCATTATAATGTCGGGGAACTTATAGAAATCTCGAAGCGGTCCCCGTGTCCTGCTGGAAACCAGGTTTTGCTCTAGTCCTTATTTTGGAGAGACCCACGAAACCTATCAAGTGTATTTATAATAAGCAGTTCAATTATATTTCGTGCATTTAATACATCTTAGGGATTCAAACCTTTCATAATGAAATAGAATTGAATCAAAAAAAAAACCTACTAAGCTCTTTCGTGCTAATCTATCCGCCTGTGTTTCCCCAGGCCCACCTCCGAGTTCCGCCATTCAACAATATGGCATGTAACAGGTTGAAGAGAGAAACGGTCAAACCTGTCTTTGGGCCCGAACCCTATTGAGTTCCATAATAAGGAATAAAGCGTATTAGCATTTGATGAAAGCCTACAACTCATATAAATAGACTTTGTAACTATTATTAGAAACATTTGGGATAGGTACCGATCGCCCGGAATACACAATGTTTATGGCTTTCCTTCTATTTTCTCAAAAGCTTACATGTATAGACACTTTCTACTATATAGAAGGGTTCCCGCGTGTTCTGAGCGAGAAGAAACGCTGTTAGATATAACTAACGCGCGATATTGCAGCCATAGTTTGATCGTCGACTTTCCGATTGATGTCTTCCATCAAAAGTTACAGCTATTTATATGAAGTTGTACAAAAACGCTGATAAGACACGTTTCTCACTGTTACATGCATTTGAATGGGGAACTCGACCGAAACAAAGTATAGGTTTTCATTATGTGAATAACTTGAAATCTTAGCTCAAACAGCTGCAAAACCTGTTTTCCCAGCACGGGGACCTTAGATCTATAAGATAAAGCCATAAACATGTGTCAGATCGGAAGAGCACATATGAAGTTGTACAAAAACGTTCGTTTACACTTATTCCAGAAAAGTTCTATCTAT
Organism: Haplochromis burtoni; assembly: GCF_018398535.1. Taxonomy (NCBI): domain Eukaryota; kingdom Metazoa; phylum Chordata; class Actinopteri; order Cichliformes; family Cichlidae; genus Haplochromis; species Haplochromis burtoni. The sequence goes on from NW_024585970.1 coordinate 2,908, forward strand.
GAATGTATATCATGACGAGTTGTACCACAAAAAACGCTTACACATATTTCTGCCCTATCGCATATGACAGTGCTGACTTCCTTCTCACGAAATACTTGCGGCAATCATGTTCCCCTTGAGGCTGGAGATGGAAACCTGCATTGCTGCCAAATCCGATCTGCCAAGACAGTGCGTTTCTCACTGTTACATGCATTTGAATGGGGAACTCGACCGAAACAAAGTATAGTAGGTTTTCATTATGTGAATAACTTGGAAATCTTAGCTCAAACAGCTGCAAAACCTGTTTTCCCAGCACGGGGACCTTGAGTTCTATAAGATAAAGGAGCCATAAACATGTGTATCCGAGTCTTCTACCAAAAGTTACAGCTATTTATATGAAGTTGTACAAAAACGCTTTCTTTTGCCAAGACAGTGCGTTTCTGACTATTACATGCATGGGGAACTCACCCGAAACAAAGGCCTGTGCTACTGGCTGATACCATCTTCATTTCACCAGGGCCTGCGTTGCTGGCTCATGCCATCCACATTTCAAGAGGGCTTGTGTTCATGGCTGATGCGATCCAAAACACAAAAGGGACTGTGCTACTGTCTAACGCCAACTACATTTCACCAGGACCTGTGGTCATGGCTGATGCCATCCAAATTATACCCGGGCCAGTGCTCCCTGTGATGCCATCTTCACCAGACCAGGGCCTGCGTTGCTGGCTGAGGCCATCCACATTGCACCAGGGCCACTGATCACTGTGAGGCCATATTCAACACACAAGGGCGTGTGCTGCTGGATGATAACATCCTCATTTCACCAGGGCCTGCGTTGCTGGCTCATGCCATCCACATTACACCAGGTCCAGTGCTCCCTGTGAAGCCATACTCACAACACCAGGGCCTGCGTTGCTGGCTGAGGCCATCCTCGTTTCACAACGGCCTGCGTTGCTGTCTGATGCGATCCACAATACACAAGGGCCTGTGCTACTGGTTGAGGCCAACAACATTTCAACAGGGCCTGTGCTAGTCGTTGATGCCATCCACATTATACCAGGGCAAGTGGTGCTGTCCAAAACCATCCACATTTCACCAGGGCCAGTGTTGTTGGATGAGGCCATCCACATTACACCACTGCCAGTGCTTCCATTGAGGCCATCATCAACACACCAGGGCCTGTGGTGCTGGATCAGGCCATTCACATTACACCAGGGTCTGTGTTACTTGTTGATACCATCCACATTTCAACAGGGCCATCCAACTGTGGTGTTTGCCGAGGACATTCACATTACACCAGGGCCTGTGGTTCTGGCCAATACCATCCACATT
>NW_024585970.1:5326-6380 GCF_018398535.1 Haplochromis burtoni
CTCACCACACCAGGGCCTCCGTTGCTGGCTGAGGCCATCCTCATTTCACCAGGGCCTGCGTTGCTGGCTGATGCGATCCACAATACACAAGGGCCTGTGCTACTGGCTAAGGCCATACACATTACACCAGGGACAGGGCTTCCTGTGAGGCCATCTTCACCACACCAGGGACTGTACTGTTGGATGAGGCCATGGACATTACACCAGGGACATTGCTCCCTGTGAGGCCATATTCACCACAGCCCTGCGTTTCTGGCTCATGCCATCCACATTACATCAGGGCCTGTGCTGCTCGTTGATGCCATCCACATTACCCCCGGGCCTGTGGTGATGTCCGAAACCATCCGAAATTTCCCCAGGGCTTGTGTTGCTGGCTGATGACTTCCACAAAACACAAGGGCCTGTGATACTGGCTGATGCCATCCACATTACACCAGGGCCAGTGGTGTTGGCTGATGACATCCACATTTCACCAGGGCCACTGTTGTTAGCTAAGGCCATACACTTTACACCAGTGACAGTGCTTCCTGTGAGGTCATCTTCACCACACCAGGTTCTGTGCTTTTGGCTAAGACCATCCACATTACACCAAGGACAGTGCTTCCTGTGAGGCCATCTTAACCCGACCAGGGCCTCTGCTGCTCGTTGATGCCATCCACATTACACCTGGGCCTGTGGTGCTGACCGATATCACGCACATTTCACCAGGGCCAGTGGTGTTGGCTAAGGCCATTCACATTACACCAGGGCCTTTACTACTGGCTTAGGACATTTACATTACACCAGGGTGTGTGGTCTTGGCGTAGGCCAAGTATATTTCACCAGGGCCTGTATTGGTGGCTGATCCCATCCACAATATACAAAGGCCTGTGCTACTAGCTGATGCCATCCACATTACACCAGGGCTAATGCTCCCTGTGAGGCCATCATCACCACACCAGGGCCTGTGTTGCTTACTCATGCCATCCACATTTCACCAGGGCCACTGTTGTTGGCTGAGGCCATACACTTTACACCAGGGAGAGTGCTTCCTGTGAGGCGATCTTCACCACAC
>NW_024585971.1:0-6379 GCF_018398535.1 Haplochromis burtoni
TCATCGTTTTAGAAAGTCTCAGTTTTTACTGTCCACACTGCGAAGTGAAAGCACAGCTTTCAAATGTATGCGTTTTCGAGAGCGTTTTGAAAATGCTGTGTTTTACATCAGCAAAAACGCCGTCTCAGTGTGGGCAGGAGGCCAAAACAGAAAGAAAACAATGCGTTTTTACGATGCTTTAAGGACCATTTGTGAAAACTGCATTGAAACGCTGGTGTTTACAAGTCTTCTGTAAGACAGACTGCAGCTACCTAAGAATTTGGGTAATTGTCTTCAAAAAGTCCCAGAGACACCTTAAACACTGTTTTAATCCAGTCTTAATCCAGCCATGACTGAACACATTATGTTATAGCGTGTGAGTGTGGGCTCCTGGAAAAAATAAATATTGAATATTGAATGAAATATTATTGGATGGACAATAATACGACCCTCTGCTGGGGAGGTATATGCTGCACAAGCAATATTTCACAATCTGTCCACAAGAGGGCGCTGTAGACCGTAAATTTGCCTCCATTTTGTGAGGTTTGCAAGTTTTCCAGTAGTAGCGCACAACTATGGCAATACTTCCAACAGCTATAGAGTCGAACGGCCATGTAACTTATTGTTTTTACAGCTTGATGCTATTAAAATAAACCACAAAAGCAATCTTAGTGACATAATATCAGGAGTTCTATAAATAATCAATTAAAGAGATATTTAATCTTAACATTTGCAACCAGTTATAACCAGCATCATGATATTTAACCTGACAAACATATAACATTTACAGATTTATTAACATGCAACTCAATCACAAAAACCTTTATTACAACGGTGACACTGTGACCGCTCCATTAAGATACCAGATGCAGAGTGCTGCTGACCACCGGCATAAAGTTCCTTTGGCGTGCTTGGCATTGTGTTTAGACAGCCCAAGGCTTAATCAGAGCAGGGAGATTTACACAGTGTGTGTCAGTGTGATGTGTTGTAGTTTCAGGAGTCAGTATGCAGCTACGAAGCTTTTTGCAGCATGCAGAGACTCACAGTGTCTTATAATGAGAGGCTGCTTTCTCTCACACATTATGTTCACTTATTATCAGCACGTGTGTTTCTATCGATCTGTGGTCAGTGAAACATCTGTGATTTTGATCTGGTTAGTTAAGTAACAGGGTTTGTCAATCAGTTTTAGCTGCATTGTGTTAATTTGCAGCTCTGACACTGTGCCCCTGTCAGTGCACATGAGACGGATGTAAAAAGGTCTGCAGAATCTGTAGAGAATGTTATTTATTGTTCAGCATGGCCGCTTTGTGTTACTTTATGCGCTGATTCTAAAGCTGTTAGTTTGATCTCTCTCCAAACAATATTGACTGAACCAGCAGCAAAAGAAGATCCAAACTATGCTTCACAAAAACATCGTCATGTATTCACTCTGACTTTTACTGTTTTGCTTCGACCACGATGCACAGCTCTCTCTCTCTCTCTCTTCAAGAACAGTTTCCCGTCTAAAAATCTGTTTTCTGCATTATTCGCTTGCTTGTTACGCACAAGTCTACCGTTGTTTACAGCGCTGTCGGCCGACGTTTTTTTTTTTTCATTTTATATACTTCCGAAAAGAAAACCTAAAAGTCTTGCGTGTGTCAGCTTCCTTTTTATAGATACAAAAAATATGTAAATGTAATGATCTGAATGATAATATTTCTGACTGTCAAAATTTCCCAGATTCAAATCGAATTAAATTGAATCAGAATTGAATCGATTCTAGAAATCAGTGACGATACCCAGCCCTAGTTTGCAGGACCCTGTAACTGTCTCCTGGCCTGCCTTGTGTGGTGGGACAACTCAGCTTTGGGACCATGGGGGTACATGTGTAACTGTGGATGGATGGGTGGAGCAGCTTATTTTTTGGGGCAGAACTTGAGTCAGGAACTGCTGGTATGCCTCAGTGGGCATTCATTGACACTGCTAAGATGCAATGTTGTGGGAAGTGGGGAAACCATCCTCCCTACCATGGTGAAGCTTTAGACCAGGGGTCCCCAATTCCAGCCCACGAGGGCCGGTGTCCTTCAGGTTTTAGATGTATCCTTGCCTCCTTACCTTCTGGGAAACCAACTGATCAGGACAGGAGAGTTTCAGCTCTGACAGTGAACAGGGCTTTCTCAGGCAGATTCTACTGGACTTTAATGACTGCTTCTCCTTCTCAGAGGTTGATATGTGCTGGACTGACCTCATTCAACATGATATTGACACTGAAGATGCACAGCTCATTCGGTTGAGGCCTAGCCTGTCCACTGCCTGACCAGGCTCTGCCAGAGGTGCAATGGGCTGGCCTCATTGAACCATCCACCAGCCTCTGGGCCTCTCTTGTCACTATGGTGACAAAGACATTGAAGGATGACTTGCAGTTCTGTGTAGATTTCAAGGTTCAAGGTTCTTTATTTATCACATGCATAGTTATACAAGTATAACACACAGTGAAACCTGATCGGCTCCTCGACTAGACTCGATTTTGCAGAAGACAATATAAACATATATATATTTAAAGGAATTTGAAATGTACATTGTGCCGGTGGGTTTAGAGTGTCTGGAAGAGAGTCCTGTCTCAGTCAATTATAGATTATGTGAGAGGGTGTGTATGGGGGGAGGGGGGGCGGGGGGTTAGCCATCTGGGCCCTCCCCAGGATGTGATGGGGGAGGCCAGGCCATCAGCCATATCAAATGCTCCCTGGAGAGGGTGGGTAGGTGTATCTCTGACAGCATCACCACCAACATGGGAGCACCACAGGGGTGCACACTCTCGCCACTGCTGTACAGATACCTTACAATTTTAGCAAAGTACAATCATAATGTATTTTTATTTGTTTGGAGATGGGTCCTTCGTAAGTGTACAAAATGAGATATAAAGAAAAGCTGAGTCTGTACAAACTCTGAAATGAGAGGAAGTATGTCTGTATGATGCACCCAAACAGTTCATGTGCAGCTTGCTAACAAAGCTTTTGTGTGTAGTTGGAGTGCTTTGCTCGGTCCCACCTGAGAGAGTATTAGGGCCACATTTAAAGAATAAAGTCAAAATTTCAACATTAAAGTCAAAATATGAATATTACAGTTGTTTCAAGACAAACTGCTATGATTGCTGTAGTGTAGTGAAATCATATTTCAGAATCAGTTTTACTCAAAATGAAGGAAATTATCTATTGTTTAGTGCATAAAGACAGTGTGGTGATCAGTATAAGGACTTTGAAAAGATGGTGTTGAAAGATGTGGTCAAACCAACAATTGTATAAAATGAAATAGCTAGCAGTGGACAGATAAAGGCTTGGGGAAGGTTACACCCCCATGTGATACAACATAATTCCTCTCAGATTTATGCTGTATCACAAGATGACTGATTAATTTGTTTCACTAAGTCACCAGAACAGGTCATTTTGAAGACTAAGGAAGTTTGTCAATTTCAAGAAAAAAAGTCACTTTTTTTACTCCTTCATACCTTTTTCCTCTGTTCTCCATTGAAATCACATTCAAGTTCAGGAGTAACATCATTTAATTTTGTTCAGAGCACATCAATACAGCTTTCCACTCAATGTTTTATTTTAAGCTAACACGAAACAATAAATAATTACATTTGTCTATCTGCTGCAGGTGCATGATGTGCATAATGAACTCACATGAAGTATAAAAAATACATAAAACAAAATATGTACCCAGCCCCATCAGAAAGTAAGTATAATTATACTGTAACAACTGATCAATACATGAGAATCACTTTGTGTGCTTCAAACTTCACAGAACACGTTTGATCTTACAAACAGCTGAACCTGAAGATCAGACCCATTCAATGATTCTGATTCTGTAACATACAAGGCACTGCATTCATGAATACTGGGGATAACAAACAGTTATTTTTATATCAGTGGATGTTGAGCTTTTTGGACAGTTGAGTCAAACTGAACACCTTCTGTGGAAAAAAAATGATATATATTTCACTTATTTTAAGAATTTTTTAAGAATTTCTCTCTTTTCTTTTCTTTAAAACATGAACAAACCGTTCCACAAAACAACAAGATGTAAATGAAAAGAACACAACATGTTACTCTGACATGATCAGCTAATTTGGAAAGATTTGTTGCTCCTTGTCCCCAACTTCTGTTCTTCTTGATTTTATAATCACTTTTTTTTGTCTTACTTGAGGCAAAGTGAAAATATTGAGGGAATGATGTTCACTCCTCTGTTATTTAAGCCCAAGCACAGCTTATTTATCAAACCATCGTCCATCCTCTGAAACCTCTTTGGAAACGTGTGATTCTTCTGGTTTTCTACTTTAACATTATTGTTTTTGTTTTTTTAGTCAGACATTATCCTTCTGTTTGATTTAGCAATGCAGGCTTCTCTGACTCTGTATGAGACACTGAGCCATTTCCATGCTGTAGATCATCGGTTTGCTGGCATGAATTCTGTCTGTGTTTGGGTTGACATTTTTTGTAGATCACAAAACCAACAACAGCAGCAACAAGAAGCACAGTAGAAACTGATAAACCAACTTTCAGTCCAACAGATCCATCCTCTGTGTCTCCTCCTGTCTGACCTGCAGGTGAGAAACAGGTGTGAGGTGTCAGCTGTCAGGTAGGTGATGAGTGAAGAACAGAACAGAATCCATTTCCTCTTCAAACTGCTGTCAGACATTATCTACTGCACTCTGATCACATCACTCAGACCAGCTGCTTTCTACAAAGTCTCATCAACAACATCTTTAGAAACAAACATCAACAACCAGGAAGCAGCTTCACCTCTGATCACACACACACTCAACTCTACTCACTCACCTGGAGGAACAACTGAGGTGATGATGCTTGGATCACAGTCAAATATCTCTCTTCGCGGTTTTTCCTGCGACACGACACTCGTATGTTCCAGTGTCATTAATCGACACATTCTTCAGAATCAAAGACACGTCTCCATCCTTCATCTGACTGTCCTGCAGATCCACCCGGTTCTTAAAAGATGGATGCTGGTTGTCTGGATCAAACTGCTCATTCCGATAAAAAAGCACATATTCATCTCTCAGGTCAGCTCTGTTCCACTCCACACCTAAGATGATGTTATTTTTCGGAGCTCGACATGTCAGAACGATGTTCTGTCCAGACTCAGCTGTGATGTTTTTCTGGTCTGAAAGAGGAAACAACACAGAGCAGAGAGGTTATATTACACATTGTTCACACTGAGAGTTGCTGTGTTCAGTGATGCTGAACAAAATGAGAGCTGTTATCATTGAGAGGATGATGAGAAGATAAAGGTGCTGCTGAGCTACAGAAAGTGAAATCTAAGTGGAGGAAAAAATGTTTGTTCCAGCTATCATTAAAGTGAAAAATGCTGCAAGCACATTTAGTGCCACTGCACACCCTCCCTCAGCAGATCTAACTTTAATTATATTCCTGCTGACACCAAAGTGTCTTTTCTGTTTTTTCTCTCCTTTTTACAGTTGGGAACATTTTTCAAAAAGCCAGAATCTCCTATTTCCATAGCACAGGGTTAGATTTACCCATCACCTTCAGTAGAAACCTCAGAGGGTTAAAGCAGTGCTGTTTGTAACAACCAAAGAGCTCATTGTATATAACAGCAGCTGTTTTATAAATATACTGCTCAAAGATATTAAAGGAAATCTTTTAAAACACATCAGATCTCAGTGAGGAAATAAACAAAGCTGACATCTACACTGTTATGCTTTGGGTAAAGTGTTAAGAACAAAATGATGGGAAGTTCTTAACTTACAGGGGGCTGAAGTTAAAAAAAGACCCCCAAAATTAATTGTATGAACTCAAAATGGTACTCAGTAGTTTGTATGACCTCCACGTGCTTGTATCGATCTCTGACCACATCGGGGGATGCTTCTAATGATTGTGTCCTGGTGAAATTCCTTCTCTGTTATAGGTCAGGGGATGAAGCTTGTCATCTAATTGGAAGGTTGTTGGTTCGATCCCTGGCTGTTCTAGTGTGCATGCAAATGTGAATGGGTGAATGAGGCATGTTGTATAAATACTCCTCAGAGTAGAAAGGCACTAAACAAGAAACACTCGATTTACCATATCCAACACTGAGCTCCTGCAAAGTCAGAGAGTGAAACATGATGTCCCAGAGCTGTTCTGCTGGATTAAGCAGGAAGGCGTGGGGCCAGTATAAATTCTTTCTTCCTCCTCCAGCAGCTGCCTGCATACTCTCACCACCGCATTGTTGTGCACCAGGACAAACCAAGGACCCACTGCACCAGTGTAGGGTCTGACAGTGAGTCCAAGAATTCCTCTTGATACCTAACGCCAGTCAGGGTGCTGCTGACTAACCTGCAGAGGTTTGTGCATCCGTCAGTGGATATGATCTCCATGACCATCACTCACACACCACCAAACCAGCA
>NW_024585972.1:0-2327 GCF_018398535.1 Haplochromis burtoni
AGAGCACATTCCACGGGAGCTTCACTCCCGCCGTTGTTAAAGGCAGACAAAATAGGGAGCCAAGGCCATAAGTCAGGCTTGCTAGGAGTTAGAAAAATGTGAATGTTTAGGCTTTTACGACTAGGTGGGGGTCAACAGTGGCTATAAGAGTTTGAGTAATGCTCCACCATTTGGAGATCGATGTTGTCTGTGTGCAGTGTTCATCTCCCCACGCATGTGTGTTCATTAAAATCATGGTTTGACCGAAGCTCTTCTGGACCATTATTGTTTTTGTGCTCACCCTCAATATCTGAACCCGTAACATTTTGGAGGCTAGTCTGGTGAATTGAGGAGGGAGTGAGTTTGGAGGTTTGGACGGAGAAATCCGGGGTCCAGGTCCGGTGATCGAACTGAGTGGACAAAGGCCGGCCTATTTAAAAGGTGAGTCACATACCTGTTGAATTATTTCGAAAGTGTGCCAAATTGGACATTGAAAATTAAAGTCTACTCACTAAATCACTGGTGAAAGTCGGTTTTGATTTTGGTGGAAGCTTCATGAAGTTTGAAAGTGACAGTACTGAGTAAAGAAAAAGCAGTTGGGCTGCTAAGAGAATTTAAAGCAGTTGGGCTGCTAAGAGAGTTTAAAGCAGTTGGGCTGCTAAGAGAGTTTAAAGCAGTTGGGCTGCTAAGTGAATTTAGTATAATAGGGAATTGGTTATTTTGTGGGTTAAAGTCCCCATTGGTCATAAGTTTGGACCTGTGACAGTCATACCTTTTTTCTGAGGTGTTTTCAAGAACGGCAGTTGGGCTGCTACGAAGTGCATAGCTCAGAGGTAACGCCTGCCAATGCCACGGATGCGTAGGCATCGTCCTCTATGAGGGATAGTCAGTTGGCCACTGTGGAGCTTGGGGCACTCCAGAAAGGCTAGTGACCAGGTCCCTTTCTACTGTTCGGGACAGTAGGTTGCGCTTTTTTGGCCAGCAGAAACCGGGTTTCGGGCGTGAAACCTTCACCCAAAACTTTGGGGAAAGCCTTGGCTGTGAAATGCTAAAAATAGAGCTTCAGGCAAAGTTTGGGTTGGTTGACACTTTTAAATTCAGTTAGGGCACTAGAAAAAATCGGGCCACCGCCTGGGACGGATACTGGTTAAATTGATCGCAAAAAACTTTATTGGTTGTTTATTGGTTGGACTGTTATTTTAAATTTGTCGAAATTGTGTAGGTGTTAAGCTGTCAGGCCTGAGAGCGTTTGTAAGTATAAGACGTCTTTGTAATATAAAATAAGAGATCTGTGTGTGAAAATGTAAATACAGTGAATTTTGTTAAGAGTTTTTGTGTGTGTTTTTATGGATAATTGCTACTGGTTTTATACATTCATATTGAGGAGCGGATGATTGTGGCTGAGTGTGTGGATAGATAACGTGAAGATGGCTTTGCAGTCGCTGGGTGTGAGTAGCTGTGTGTGTGTGTGACAGGAACTCTGCATGCCCATAAAAGGCAACTGCCTGACTGTGTGAAGTGTGCACCCAGAGAGAGAGTAAAATCTAGGCAGATGAAGCGAATGGATGTTTTAAGAAAAGAAATATTAATTGAATGTTTTAGTGTGTTAATACAGGTGGATTTCTCTCAACCTGGAAACCTGAGTACAGCGGCAAAAGGATAGATTAACAGAATTTGGACGACAGACAGGCCAAGCTCTGGCTCAAAATTTTACAGCTTTACCTCTCACTTTGTCCCCACTCTGAGAAGAAGCTTAAAGGACATCTTCTCCTCCGGTTATCGGTTACCATCACTGGAAATTTTCAGGCAAGTTTTTGGCTGAATTGTTGTTGGCACCATGTGTCCCTGAATCTCACAAGCAAGCTCTAACTCCTGGCTGAAGACAAGGAATGCTGTTATTTAAGGTGGGAAATCACAATTTGGGTTAGCAATCTTGGGAAAAACACTGACTGCTTAAGTTGGAGAATTGCGAAGGAGTCTGAAACACTGCAAAAGAAACATATACAAAACCGGTGTTTTGTTTTTGTTTTTTCTCTTTATGCTTGATTACAGGCTGTTTTGTCGGCCCAGAAAGCCGAGGCTGACCTGGACTCCTGCTCTCCCCTCTATCATCTTTGCTCTCCCCTCTACCATCTTTGATGTGACCCTGACCAAATGCTACAGCAGCTGGACCCACAACAACAACGTGAAAATGTCAACACTGCTGCAGGAAAACGATCTCATGCAGGGGAGACGGAGAGCGTTAAATCTAAGGCCCGTTTCACTACACGGAGGAGATTTCCAGGAAGCTTCAGCTGACAGAGCAGTGACGCCCATTAAGCCCGGATGAAAAGTGAGGGCGAGCAAAA
>NW_024585972.1:2978-3616 GCF_018398535.1 Haplochromis burtoni
GCTTCAGGCCGTGGTTTACCCAGAACACCAGAACAGGAAAGTGATGAACACAAACACACACATCTACATACACTGACTCAGAATGAAGAGAAACACACATATGAATACATATGCACTCGTTGATTGAGTGAGAAATGACACACGCACACAAATCGAAATGCTGATTCAATTCACTGAGAAGTGATCCACACACATACACATGCACACGCTGATGCAATGAAGAATGCTTTACTAACAAATGCTTATGCTGATACGCAAAATGCTGCACACAAACATCCAAATACAGAATCTGTTACAACAACAAGAAGCCATTGATTGTTTATTGGTTAAATGCATTTCATGTCACCCAGAGGGCATTTGTGTAGATTTAAGGGACAAGGTCTAAAGCAGTTTGGTTATGAAAACAATGTCTGTTTATGGCTCAGGGCCTCGACTGAATCCACAAACACAACAAGCTGAAAGTCAGTGATGCTGCTCGGTTTGCAGTCCTGAACATCACGGCACAAGCAGGATTCACTGCACTGTTAATGTTTGTTTTGTTATATTGCTGCCTCTGTTCGGTGGTGTCGAGCCAAACGGACTTTAACGTGTGTTTGAACGAGCTGACGGTTCACTCGTTAAGCTGAAAGAAAGATGCT
>NW_024585972.1:5067-6378 GCF_018398535.1 Haplochromis burtoni
TTCTCCTGTGTTTGCAGAAGTTCCCGCCCATGTTCTCCCTGTGTTCTACGTCCGTTTCTCTGCCCCCGGGCCTCCCTCAGTTCCTGCGAATGATTTCTGTTAGACCCAGTCTTGTTTAAGTTCCTTTTCCTTTCAATAAATTGTACATAGTTCGAGCAATTGAGTCTGCTCCTGAGTCCACTGCATCCTTGTTTGTGACACCGTCAAACAAAGTTGTATGACACGTTTCCAGCAGTTAGTATCATGGTTGCTAGGCAACCTGGGAAGAGTGACGGAGAGTAGACCGTCCCATACAGCCCATGTGTTTGCAACAAACTTGCCGTTTATTTTGCAAATCGAGCTTAACACTGCCCCTAGCGTCCTGGAGCACTTCCGTTGTGTTTTGGAGTTTTGCAAGTGTTTTGGAGTTTGTACGTGCTTTGTCTCTAGGGGCCACCATAGGAACACACTGGGAAAAAAAAAAAAGCTCTTGGATTTACATAAGCATCTCGCGTGTATTTAACACAATTGCCTCAGGCTTTAAAGATCTGTACGAAATTCAACAACTTAATTTGTTCTCATTGAGATGACACGATACAATCTAGTAAGAGTGGTGAATTGCTGAACTCACAGAATTCACAAGACCGCATAAGATTTCAAACTGCAGGAAAATCACTGGAGTTAAAAGAGGCAGACAACGACACACACACCACATGCATGCTATTGCTATTTATTGTGGATTAACCTGTCAAGGGCAAGAACAAAAGAATTCTGCATCAAATACAGGAAATCATAGCATTCCTGTATTTCCTACATTGTTGGGATGCTGGTTAGTGCTGTTGCTCCACAGTAAGAAGGTCCTGGGTTCAAGTCCACAGTCTGGCTAGTTTGCAGTGGTTTCTCTCTGGGTATTCAGGTTTCCTGCCACAGTTAAAAGTCATACAGTTATTAGAGCTAGGTTAATTGATGATCCTAAATTACCCGTGAATGTAAGTGTAAATGGTTCTTTGTTTCTATGTGATAGACTGGTGAGCTGTCCAGGGTGTACCCTGCCTGGTAAGCTATCACTTCAGGGTTATTTCCCAGCCCTGCTGCAACCAGGATAAAGATAGGAGGATGGTAGTTGTTGTAGACCCATTAAATTTTTATGGTAACAAGGATCTAGACTTTTGTTGAACCGTATGTAATATGAAGACAACATGTAGTATTTAAGTGACTGTTAAGAGCTATATTCTAAAACACTTCTTCAGCAGAGAATCAGAGAGGAGAAACACACAGATTTTCTTGCTAGCAAGGGCAGCCTCCAGAGCTCACACACCAAGAGTGAGGCTC
>NW_024585973.1:0-1326 GCF_018398535.1 Haplochromis burtoni
GCTACCGGGATTTAAAAATAGTTACGCAAAACAGAGCGTGCCTGCTCCGACCGGCTCTAAAGGGTTATAGGAAACATGAAGAGTCTAGATCAGACTGCTTCCTGCTCTGCAAGTTCTCACCTCTGCTGACCAGAAGACCACAAGGTCTCACATAGACTCTGACCTGATCTTCTGGACTCAACTATGTGATCCTTGTTAAAGTGTTTTACATCTTTACACCTGAACATTTCTAACAAACTGGCTTCACTGACTGTCTGATGTAGAAGGACTTTATAACAAATTATTCTTAGTGTATTATAAATATTATGCTATTGCTATTAATGGTTAAAAATTGACTGATTCATGTTCTTTTGTGTATCTGACTGCGTGTTTTGTGGTGATCTTAAACTTTATATGAGTAACTCGAATAACATCAAGTAGCGTCATTCAGACCGAAAACTCACAAGGAATAAATTTTCAAAGTCCTAGACAAAACAGCCCAAAGACAAGAAACTAGAAACACAAGAGACACACACTGGCCAACTATTAACGGTTCAAAGCTTCAAATACTAAAAGAAAATTGAGATCCACTGATTAAAAACACAAAAACTGCAGAGTCCAAACACTTTGCTTCATATTATGACTCATGTCAAACCCTCCACAGGCATATATGAACGCTGACATTTTTTAGAACAAACTGAGTTTATGTAATTTTTCCAGTTAAAAGAAGCGCAATGGTCTATCAGACCAATGATTAGTGTTTGATGGCTCTAAAGTTTCATACAGATCTATTTAAACTGTTCATCACAGTAACCAATGTTTCAGTGCTAAGTTACTGACTGATAATCAGTGTGGATTCAATCAATCAATAATCTATAATACCGTGAATTTGTCTTCAAACACATAAATTTTGTCCTGGAATGAGAGTTGAACATCAGGTCCAAACATTACAGAGTAGAAACAAAAAGCAAACTTACAGTTTCTTCACACAGAGACAGCAACGACGAGCTCCACTCCACACCTGGACACTAAACAGGGACACACAGTTGAGCTGCTTCCTGGAAGGAGGCGGGACTCCATGTGAAGCTCAGGCGGAGCTCAGCAGGAACAGTCGAGTTCATTTAACTGGACACTGGAACATTTCTCTGCTTTCATTCTCTTTAATTTCCATTAAATTTGCATTTGATGTGCCTGTGTGTGTCTCTGTGTTCAGATGTGACTGACTTCTTTTTGAATTTTTTGCTGCATGTTCATCTCCATTACGGAGATGTGTTTGTCACAAGATTTTATCTTTACTGATTTGGCTTTTAGACCCCAGAAAATGTTTCACTGCTCTTAAAAAACTTA
>NW_024585973.1:3347-4200 GCF_018398535.1 Haplochromis burtoni
GGTGTGACTGTCAGTGTTGAAATAGAGTCCGGAACACACTTCCTAGTTGCCCTACACAGTGCCTCAAAACCTGATTGCTGATGTTGTCAGGGCCATGTGAGCTCCTTGCCCTGGTCCTCCTGAGAGCTCTCACCACGTCCTCAGTGCAGAGTGCAGAGCTGCCAGGTTTGAGTGAGGATCTGGACTCCTCAAGCTGGGCCATGTTGTCCGTTTCAAACCTGGTGTAGAAAGCGTTGAGGTCGTCAGGGAGGGAGGAGGGGTTGCTGCCCTCCACCTGGATGATTCTGGGGTGAAGACCACAGTATTCACAGAGGCCATGGTTTTGAGGCCCTGCCAGGCTGAGTGGAGGTCCCCTGTGGTCAATTTCTTTTCAACTGTGTTTTATACTTCAGTTTAGCAGTTTTTATGGCCCTCTTCACCTCTTTTTTATCCAGAGCAGAGCCGGTGAAGAAAATCCTCTTTTTTTTATCAAGGATTTCCTTGAGCTCCTTGGTGATCCAGGGTTTGTTGTTGGAGACTGTTTTTGAGAGGATAATGTTGTCAACACAGAAGAAGATGTATGATGTCACCGTGTCAACTTGTTCGTCAATGTCATCAGAGGGAGAAAGAAGGCTATCCCAGTCAGTGGCTTCGAAACCTTCTTGTAAGGTGAGGATACTTTCCTCTGTCCACTGCTTGATATTTTTGGTGACCTTTTTAATCCTCTTGATGACTGGGGTGTAAGCAGGGGCCAGCAGGATGGTGTAGTAGTTGCTAAGCTGAGAGGGGGGAGGGGTAGGGCTTTAAATGCATCTGGTACATAGCCATAGCATTTATCCAGAGATTCATGTGCACAGAAACCTCCCTGCTTGTT
>NW_024585973.1:4922-6375 GCF_018398535.1 Haplochromis burtoni
CAGGCAAATTGCATAAAGCTCTTTAACTGCTCAGGGAGAGAAAGGTAACCAGTGCATTTACCATGAGTACTTGACAGGCTCGAAGAGTGTGAGAGTCAAGAAAAGATAAAAAAAAAAAACACATCTGTTCCACTCGACTAACTGTTCAAAAAGGGCCCTATAGCATTTCATATGACGACAGAGAAACATGATGTGTTTTTGGTTTAATTCTGGATGAGCTTCAAAAAATATGACTTTTAGACATGTCACAGATTCCTTTGAATGAGGCAAATTGTAAAAAGCTCTTTGAGTGCTCAGGTAGAGAAAGGTCCTTTATAACCAGTGTATTTACCATGACTAGTGGACAGGCTCAAAGAGCGTGAGAGTAAAGAAAAGACAAAACACTCAGCACTGTTCCACTCGACTGATTGTTCAAAATAGGAAGACAGCATTTCATCTGCCAGCAAAAAACATGATGTGCTTAATTCTGGATGAAGTTAAAAAACTTTTAGACATTTCTCAAATTATTTTCTTGCTAACACACATAAGAAAAGAATTCAAAAGAAGTCGTATGTAAGCCACATCATGATTAAGAAACAGCAAACACTGCATTTAGTTATGACTTATATTCAGTTTCTCCAACTAAGATTAGTCATCCTTTAATAAGATTTATGGAAATTATAAACATGTGATGAAGGCAAATAGAATCAGTCCAACATGTTTAATGGATCCTGATCATGTGCAGACTTTACTCTGTAGAAACAGATCTTTGGTTTTATAATTTAATGTTAATCTGACTACAGCTTCTGAGCTTCATCAGTGTGTTTGACTTCAGGCTGGTTCACAGTAAAGTTCACTTGTTAACATGAAACCTTGTTGTATCTGCCAGCGTGAACAGACATCTAATACAGCCACACCCAGACTGCTGGCTTTATTTACTGAATAAATATTTATACTGCACACACTGACAGTCAGTTTCTCCGTTTCCAGTCTACAGATCCAGTCATCCTTTCTGCTAACTTTGAACGATTTTCATTAAATATCTGATCACTGGTCACTGAACTGATTTCAGATCATTTCATTCTGTTTTAATGAACATTTTCCACAAATTGTTCAGACTTTCTGTACATGCAGGTGGAGGAGCAGGGAAAGGTGTGCTGTTGGACGAGGGGTCAGGTGACTGGAAACAGTAGGAACACACTGCGGCCACCTACAGGGCAGGTGGGGAACAGCAGGGATCTGAAACCATATGAGATGTTAGTGTGTGAGAAGTTAGAACAAACGGACTTAAGATGCTCTAAGCGATCAAAGTTGATCTGAAACAGAAGATAAATCCACTGATTCTTTGTAAAGTTCATCTGCTGCTCACATAAATCCTGTGATGAAAACTTTATTTCACTGAATGTTTCTTCAAAGCTCATTTCAACCTGTTGAAGTCATGAATGAAAGTGCAGACTGAGAGTGGATCACATGA
>NW_024585974.1:0-1015 GCF_018398535.1 Haplochromis burtoni
AAACAAAAGTTGTATCCAAGATGGCCGACTTCTAAATGGCCACCATGGTCACCACCCATCTTGAGGAGTTTGCCCCCTCACGTATACTAATGTGCCACAACAGGACTTTAATGTCACCAACCATTCCCATGTTATTACGGTGTATTCATATAAATGCCCCCCCCCTGTACAATGTGGAATTAAAGGAGCAAATAGTACAGAAGTGCATCTCATGTGTTTATTGTTGCATGTCATCTGTGTCCTCATGTTTCGCCTGCCGCGGCTGTTGGTTGGAGGAGTTGCAACATCTTGTCAACAGAAGACTTTTTAGGTTTTATTGGATTTTTTATATATAGATGAGTTTTATTGGTGGGAGTTTTATGGTTTGCTGTTGCTGTTGTCCACGCAGCCTTTAGAGTAAGCCTGTGGCTTCACACAACAGATTTCCTTCAGTTTTATTCCCCTGTTAGGTTTCAGCGGTACAGCTGCATTAGGCATTGTACTGATTTGCTTTCTAGTTATTGTGCATCAGGCGGCTGAAGCCATTGACTCGGGAGTACCGCCGCAGTTTGTTTAAGACAGTTTGCCTTCCTCACAGCTGACAGTATGGTACATAAATATCCACTGCTAGTATGCACAGAAGACTAGGCTGAGTGAGTTAGTTTTAATAGGCAGATTAGTGGGGGATATTGCTCCTGTTAATTGTGTGTCCAAGATTTATTGCCTGACCAACGTGTTTCGGCTTGTGGCCTTCATCAGGGTCATCCTGGGTGACCCTGATGAAGGTCACAAGGCGAAACGCAGCTTTATTGGCTGAGCAACATTCTCTGTTTTTGCTACCAAGGCGTGACATTCAGTTTTTTGATGGTGATTCGTTGCAATACCAAACCTTTATGAGAGCTTTTGAAGACATGGTGGAGAGTCAAGCTCACAGTGCTAAGTATTGTTTATATTTTCTCAAGCAATACACCAGAGGCCATCCAAGAGAAATGGTGAGAAGCTGTCAGTATATGCCTGCTGAGTATGGATATGCTAA
>NW_024585974.1:1637-6375 GCF_018398535.1 Haplochromis burtoni
CAGAAAAGCATGAATGTTCATCAATGCAATATTGCCCGATGGCCACATTTGCACAATATTAAGATATTGGAGATAAATTCTGGGGTAGATCTGTTGATCGGAACCAATGTGCCCAAGGCTTTAGAGCCATGGGATGCTGTTAGAAGTCAGGATGGAGGTCCCCATGTAGTAAAAACTATGCTGGGTTGGACGGTGAATGGTCCTTTCAGAGAAGATTGCAAGACTGATATTTTTGATGTGAGTGTCAATAGGATTTCCATGGCAAGACTGGATGAGCTGTGGGAACGTCAAATGAAGGCTGATTTTCCAGAATGCATTCAGGATGAGCAGTTTGCTTTGTCTAGAGATCAGCAGTTTATGAAGTCAGTGATCGACACTGTTAAGTTGGTTGATGGTCATTATACCATTGGTTTACCTTTCAGGTGCAATCAGATAAAAATGCCAAATAATAAGAAGGCTGTAGAGCTATGAGCCTTAAACTGAAGTTTATCACGGATGGCTTATTTCATGTCAGTTACACCACTGTTATGACTGGTATTATTTCCAAAGGGTATGCAGAGAAGGTGCCTACTGAAGAATTGGATCGCGGTGATGGAGGGTTGTGGTATATTCCACATCATGAGGTGCATCACCCACAGAAGAAGTAGTTGCGGGTTGTCTTTGATTATGGTGCTTCATTTCATGGAGTGTATCTGAATGGACAGCTTCTGTAAGGCCCAGTTCTTACTAGCTTGCTAGTTGGGGTAATAAGTGCGTTCCGTAAAGAGCCTGTTGTGCTAATGGCAGATATTGAATCTATGTTTTATCAGGTCAGAGTACAAAGAGAAGACACAGATCTGTTAAGGTTTCTGTGGAGGCCAGACGGAGATCATAGTCAGGATCTGGTGAAATACAGAATGAAAGTACACCTGAGGAGCCACCTCACCTCAAAGTTGTGCGAGTTTTGCCTTGAGGAAATGTGCAGAGGATAACAGAGATCAGTTCAGACTTGAAGTTGTCAATAATGTTCTACATAATTTTTATGTGGATGATTGCCTTACCTCTGTTGGGTCTGAAGCAGAGGCAGTGTTGCTCCATCAAGAACTTGTTGCTGTTTGTGCTAAAGGAGGCTTTAAGCTCACCAAATGGATTAGCAACAGAAGAGCAGTACTCGCTGGCATACCTCAGCAGGAACACTTAAAAACAAACCTCTCACAAGGAGAGGGATATTGTCCCTTGTGAGCTCGATCTATGACCCTTCGAGGTTTTTGGCACCTGTTGTGTTGCCTGCTGAGTTAATCCTTCAGAAACTGTGCAGAAATCGTTGGGGCTGGGATGATGTGTTGCCAGTTACTGTTGGACAAGAATGGACAGTTTGGCTGAATGATCTTTGCCTTCTTGCAGATTTTAAGGTTGACCTTTTTTTTTTTTAAACCTAACTTTGGAGATGTTGCTTCTGCTCAGTTACATCACTTTGCAGATGCAAGCGAGGAGGGTTATGGCACAGTCAGTTACTTTTTGCTTTTTGCAATATATTAGAAATGAAATTTCAAGGTTTAAAGTATTTGTAGCAAACCGGGTGACAGAGATACTTAGTGTCCAAACCTTCTCAGTGGAGATATGTTAATACATCATGTAATCCTGCTGATTTGACTCCTAACCATCTGTTGCTGCTTAAGACCAAGCCATTGATGCCACCAGGAGTGTTTCAGGAGGATGTATATGGACGACGTCGATGGAGACAAGTACAGTACATGTCTGACCTGTTCTGGAAGCGCTGGGTTAAAGAGTCCCTGCCCCAGGTTCAAGAGCGTCAGAAAAGGCAGAGAATTGGACAGAACGTCATTCCTGAACTTCTCAGGGTGAGAGGTTCAGGCATCCGGGAGGGGCTCAGAGTAGAGGCGCTGCTCCTCCACATCGAAAGGAGTCAGATGAGGTGGTTCGGGTATCTGACAAGGATGCCTCCGGGGCGAGGCGTACCGGGCATGTCCCACCGAGAGGAGGCCCCGGGGCAAACCCAGGACACGCTCGAGAGATTATTTCTCTCGGCTGGCCTTGGTGTTCCCCCGGAAAAGCTAGAGGAGGTGGCTGGGGAGAGGGAGGTCTGGACTTCTCTGCTTAGGCTGCTGCCCCCGCGACCCGGCCCTGGATAAAGCAGAAGAAGATGGATGGATGGTCATTTCGGGGATGTGGTTATCGTTGTCGATGATTCTGCGCCTCGTAACTCTTGGGTGCCTGGAAGCGTTGTGGAAGCAATTTCTGATGGTAAAGGACTGTATGTCAGCTTCGTATTAAAACAAAGACTGGTTGTTTGGACGGGCCGATCATTAAAGTGTCTCTTTTAGAGGAAGCAGAAGAGTCATGAGGATTATGTGACTTTATCAAATGGCTACTTGAATGAATGTGGATGTGTTTATTTTTGAATAAAATTTTATCCTTAAATGTTTGACAAAGGATTGATTGTGTCTATCAATGTCTCTTACATGGTAAGTATGACGTAATTATTGATCTGAAAAAATTAGGGGCCGGTATTTAGGAGCCATATGAGTTGAGTTGTTCCTTTTTTGGATTAAGAGGGTTGGTTTAAATGCACACACTGTATTGGTGCACGGGTGTGGGGCGTGACTGTGGGTGTGTTAGGTGATAAAGGTGGTTGCACTCACCTGTTCACCACACCTGATGTTGATGACACAAAGGTAGGCTGAGCATGAGGGGAGACCTTCTGTTGACCACAGCTTGAGTCATTTTGATGCATTTTTGTATGCAGCCTGAGTTTGGTTTAGTGCACTAATTGATGCCATAGGCCGATGTTGTAGTTTGACATAGCAATTGGTGTAATGTTTGTGAGTTGTGTTCATGTTTGTGCAGTCTGTGCATTTGTATCCTGTTTGATCCCATGTGCTGGTTTTGTATAGTGGACATTACAACGTGGAATTAAAGGAGCAAATAGTACAGAAGTGGATCTCAAGTGTTTATTGTTGCACATCATCTGTGTCCTCATGTTTTGCCTGCTGCGGCTGTTGGTTGGAGGAGACGCAACAAGGGATCTTGGTTCAAGCCCTGGCTGGATCCCTTCATAGTAGAGTTTGGTTGGTCTCCCTGTGGTTGTGTGGGTTTCCTCTGAATACCTCGTCTTCCTCCCGCACTCAGCTGAGTAACACCCAGGGTTACTGTTCAGAAGACGTTTTTGAGATTTAACTCATTTAAAGGAGTTTAGATTTTGCACCCAGCTGTATAACCCTATTGTTACAGCCCTACCAGCCACATTATTTAATCTTTAATCTTTAACAGTCAGACAACTTAACTAAGCATAGACCTGCTGCTGGTCATTGTTTCTTTGTCATTTAAGTGACGCAAATATTCAATTCCTAATTTGATGACGTGACAACAGGTTATTGTTCCTTGTTGTTAGTTTTCAGTTTTTAGAGCTGTTGGACTCGACCTGAAACAGTGATTTAAAATTAAACTGTGATTTACTCTCGATACTGAAGACTGTTTTTCTTGTAATGCTTTAACTCCAGTTTTAATACATCTGAATCCAGGAACAGCACTCCGCTTTGCAGTGACACTAGTCACATTTAGAGTTTGTGTTATGTAATTGCCAACTGTGACCACAGGGAGGCACTGTGTGACAAAACTGCTTTGAAAAAATGACAAAGCAGTAAACTTCTCTGATTCTTCTCTCTTCTTGTTTTATGAGAAAGCAGATCTGTTTCTGACTCCAGTCTAAAAATAGTCAGATCACCCAAGAAGTCTACTTTTAATTATTTTCCTGGTCTTCCTTGTTAGGCAAGTCACAGCAAAGAACTCCTGATATTTTAATGTTTCACCTTGTTGGCTGTTTGTCTGCGGTGAGCTGTATTCCTATATGACCTCCTTCCTTATCCCAGATTTAATGTAAACCCAGAGAGTTATCAGCTGTTTAAGAATCTCATTGTTTGTATTTGTATCATTGTTTCGGTATTCCTTATAGACCTTCTTTACTGTCCTTCCTCTGTGCTGTGTAATCACTGAATCTTTTCAGATTTGTTTTTGACACCAAGCATCATTGTAAGTACATATAAAACGTGAGTTTTTAATTTACTCCACTTGGATTCTGTGTTGCTATTTATAAAAGACATTTTGTCACAAAGACCCAGTATTTGTATTTCAGTCTTTGTAATTATGTTCTTTGATTGTTCTTGTTCATGTTGTTGGGTTTCTTTAGCTCTCAGTGATCTTAGTCGCGTCACCTCAGCCTGTGTTTGAGTCTGTGTTTTGTTCGCCTCCTGTCACTGTTAGTTACTGTTTTCTCTGTGCTCCATGTTCTGTTTCTGTGCCTGTCATGTGCTTCCTGTTTTATTTTGATAGTCCATGTCCTGTGTGCAGTGTGTCTGATTTTGCTTCCTCGTCATCTCATTATTTGTCCCGGCTGTGTCACCACCTGTTCCCCATTCTCTCGCTGTCCTGCTTGAGTATTTAAGTGTTTCTCTCTGTTAGTTGTTGTATCGTACCCTCACCGTGTTGTGTTTTCGCCTCTGTGCTTGTGGTAACATCTTAGTTCTCTGTTACCGGTTTTCCAGTTAGAGCTTCGTGCTTTGAGTTAAATTTTTCCTGCTGATAGTCCTGCATTTGGGTCCTTCCTCCTGCCACACAGCACACACTTAGACACATTTTAAGAAAGACAAATTAATGAGGAGTGAAATAAAAAATGAAAAAAGCCACTGCAGGACTCCTGTTTGATCTTTGTGTCATGAAAGCTGTGAAGAGCACATCAGGT
>NW_024585975.1:0-6370 GCF_018398535.1 Haplochromis burtoni
ACGAACATGAAAAGACCCAGGAAAACTGAGTTAATGATAAAAATGATGACAAAATAACGCTGAAAACCGATAACAACCCTGAAAACCATACATTTCACACCTGAGCCTCAACTTTCGCGGCCCGGTACCAAACGATTCACAGACCGGTACCGGTCCGAGGCCCGGGGGTTGGGGGCCGCTGATCTAACACACATAATCTACACCTTAGTTCATAGATTCACTTTGTCTAGGGTGCATTTCTGAGATTTCACACAACCCAGGATTCAAATCATGAATACATAATGGGCTTGGATTTACAACATTATAAATGAAATGTGCTCTATTTGGAAGCAGCAGGCCCCCCCTCCCCTTTCGACGGCTTGTGTGTGAGACTTTAAATCATAGCAAACCTTTCTGATGACGAGTGCCATTTAAAATTTCCTCAGAAGTCACTGTGCCATATGATTGCATTAGCAATAAATCTAATAACGCTCTATATGAACAGTTACACGCAGGGGGTTGGGAAGCGCATCTGTAACCTTTCGGTTACAGATGGTTCGATCCGAAAGGTCGCCGGTTCGATCCCCACTCTCCCTCTTTTCTTCCCCGACTCCATTGTCCTGTCCATGCGGTAAACCGAAAAGAACCCCGTCGGCTGCACGGCGTGGTCTGGTATCGCTGGGTTCAGCCAAGTCTCGGTGAAGCAGAGGAGGTTGCAGTCCCGAATGTCTCTCTGGAACTTGATTCTGGCTCTGAGGTCATCAAGCTTGTTCTCGATGGATTGAACATTGGCTAGCAGGATACTGGGCATGGGTGCGCGGTGTGCGCGAGCCCGTAGCCTGTTCCTGATGCCGGCTCTTTTACCTCGAGGCCGTCGCTTAGGGTCGCGTCCTTTGTTCTCTCTCAGGATCTCCTTTGGCCAGGTTGGGTCCGGAGTTAAACATGGTGAAATGTTCGTGTATTGTAGACCAATAGAAACCAAAGTGTCTCTACTGTAGCGGATTTGTGTGTTTTGCATGATGCCCATGCAAGATTATGGCAGATATAGCAAAAAGTGACGAAAAACTGCAAAAAGTGGAGAAGTTGGGGCAGAGCATCCAGCACGGCAGCCGACCTCACCGGCGCCATTTTAGATTTTATGAGTACGCTTGGGGAGTGTGATCGTGTGTACAGCGTCTCTTTATGTCTGTCTCCACGTTGGTTGAGTGTGGAGTAAGTGCATATGAGAGCATGAGGGTGGGAATGGATGTTTGTATCTGTGTGTGCCTGTATGTCTGTGTCTATATGTCAGGTTGGGTATCAGACGCCACCTCTCTGGGGACATCTCAGGCCCTCCAAGGTTTGGAGGCCTATCTCCCCCTACCACCACTTCCCCTGCCAGTGGCGGACCTCCCTCAGACATCGGTGCGTTGGTGGTTCTTTGTGTCCGGGGATGGGCGTCCAGGTACACACCGGCTCACTCCTTGGCGGCCGCTTATCGGGGCCTGGAGCCTGGGGCTCGCTCGGGCCACTTCGGAGGTGGGGTGCGCACTCAGGCACGGCTGGCTGCCGGCGGAGCTCACGGGCGCGTCACTGCAACCCCCCTGGCTTCTGCTCCGCGGCTGCTGAGTGAGCCCTCATCTGGGACTCTCCTCAGCTCTTTCTGGGACAGTGGCGCAGCTGCCCCTCTGTTGGTCTTCCTTGGTCTCTTGTGTTCTGGGGGCCTCTGGATGTCTGGAGTTTTGATCTCCTCCATACCTGCTTCATGCCCTGGAGGACGGGGCTGTGGCCCCCCCACACCCTCTAGCAGATCATTACATGAAGGAACCTTTAAAAAAAACAAAAAACAAGCGCGTCCATGCTCACAGGTGTACACACGGGTGATCACACCCACAAACTACACCCTTTTTGGCTCCTACCTCAAAGCACACTGTGTTCTGTTGATCTTATGTGCTGCACAATAATGTTTAATATTTAGTATTTACTGTCATATTCCCATATATCATTGTGATGTTGTTTATTCTATTACTCTTGTTCTCTTCTGCTTGTTTTCTTTTTTCTTTCTCAGCAGGTGATCCAGGTGATTGATATATGCATTTTTTTTCCTGCTCATTCTGTTGGTTTTTGTTTTTTGCCCTTCTCCCCCGTCCCTCTTCTCAGCTGTTTCTCTTTCCCTCTTTCTTTCTCCCCTTCTTTCCCCCAGTCAAGTCTGTCCCGTATTCAGTAAGTGAAAATAAAATAAACAATAAAAGGTGAATCAAATGGACCATTACGGCAAGGCTGGGATGGTCAATTTGGTAAAGTAAATCCGTTGGGCATCTTTCTTTGCCTTTAGACAACAATTCTGATGGCAAAAGAGCCAAACGGGACAGGCCAAAAAAAAAAAGACTTTTTCATGAAGTGTTTTGAGCGATTAGGTTCTCAGAACATCAGAGACTGTCTACCCCCCTCCCTCAACTCCCACCAGTTTGCTTACAGAGCGTATCAGTCCACGGGGGATGTTAGCACCATCGCCCATTACAGAGCGGTGCGAAATGTGGAAAACAAGTAGAGCTACGTAAGGATGCTGTCCAACACCAAAATACCGGATATCCTCACAACCATACTGGACCACCTTCAGATCCCCCCCTGCCCCACCTGCTTCTGGATCAAAGACTTCCTCACCAACTGGCCTCAATCAGGCCATTGCCAAATTCTCCTGTCTCAAGAAACCCACGGCCATCACAGGGTCACCCCCTTTGCATCCAGCTAACCACATGACTTGATGCCCTCCAGTCGGCTCCTCAGGTCAATCGGGTCCCACACCTCCAGACTCACAAGCATCTTCTTCCTCTGGGCCATTTGGACTGTCAATAAACACTATCCATCCACATCCCACCCCTGCCCACATATCTCACCAATCTTAGCCACGGTCTGAGTAACCCCCTTATTTAGGCCACTCACACACGGACTCTATTCAGACCAAAGTCTTTTTTTTTGCACTACTTTCAAGCACTTTGCAAGTTGTCCTCTAATGTGTGGCTTTCTCTTACTTTTGTTCATATGTTTGTATCGTGTTTGCATATATATCTCCTTTTTGCTATTCATCCCCGCTGTCAACTATGAATATTTCATTCTGGCACACTTGGTGTAGAGCACCCATCTCTGTATTCATGGTCTCGTTTACTGGTTCAAATGTGCTCATTTTGATTTTGTGGTTATTAATTAAGCCTTTTTAACATATTCACTGTAGCTCTGAGCTTTAGAAAATACTCAACCGAGTTGCGTGTGAGATTACAAATACCAGACACAGTAAAATTGGGCATTAAACGATCTTTAAGCTTCCATTAACAAATACGCTGGTGTGAGAATTGTGCATGGTAAGAGTGCTGAATTCCCAGCTTTTGAGTGGTCTTGTAATCTTTCTCCTGCTTTCCTCAATTACTTAGAACATTTTGAGCAGTAAGAATGCATATGAAGCAGATTATCTCATATTATGTGAATGCATGTTTCTGAATGTGAAAAACGGCAAGTTGGAACAGTGTCCTGACCCTGGTTCATATGTAAAATCGTCTGTATTAATATTTAACTTGATGTTATAGTTTTGTTGTGATTGAGAAATACTCCCTCTTCTACAGAAACTTTACAATAAATGAAAGTGTGGCAGTGCCTGCCTGACAGATGAGTTGTTTGAGCAGCAAGGCAAGACAAGGCTCTGAAAGGTAAATTCAGTTTCAAAAGAGAAGCAAGATAGTAAAACAAGCAAAACAACAACAACAAAAAACCCCTAAAGGAGTATTAAAAATATTTACTATTCAGACAGCAACAAATGTTATAAACTTAAGTGAAACCAGATACACTAGGACGTAACACAGGGTATAAGCACACTCAGGAAACAGTATGACAAGACAAATAACTAAGGAGAGAATGAGGCGATAAATACACAAACAGTAACAGGAGAGAAAACTAAGCAGCTAACAATGACTCACAAGATCAGGCTCAGGGAATATGGCACCCAAGACTCAAGTTCAGGCTTTAGCTGCTTGGCACCTAAATGCTCCTTTTGTGCCTCTCTGGTTGCTCTTATTGCTGGGACTGAACAGAATTAGCTAGCCAGTTTAGGTTAGTTGAAGGCTCCAGGAGAGCTAAAAGCAGGAACAGAAAACTCACTGGGACAGCCGGCTCTGATTGCTCTGGTGGCAAACCAGACAGAGCAACAGTGTCTTAGGGGACTGTTACAGTAGACACAATGAGTTCAAGCAAAGCAGTGGAGGGCTGGAGGGTCCTGGTCCTGGCTGCATGGACAGGCTGGAGTCTAGCACCGTTTCTCGTCAGACTTGGGACAGGCTAAGAATTAGGCACCTTTACTCTTGGAGCAGGGACAGAGTTGGTCTGCCGGGACTCAGGCAGAGGGGCTGGAATAGATCTGAAGACTCTCATTTTATGTGGGGGGACTAACGGATACTCGGCCAGGCACCACAACCTTGGTCAAATTAAGGTAAACTGAGCAGTGATGCCGGATAATTTAGGGCAGTGTGGAGAAAACGTGGGATCTTGACAAGCGATTAGATGAGGACTACTGTGAGGGCCGGGTTACTGTCGTGGTGAGGAGTGTTGGAATTTAAAAATATAATCTGAAAGCTTATCTGCTATTATATTGTTTTCTGGATAAAGAGGGCCAACTCTTAGTACAGTTTGTGCCGACAGGACTGACAGGAAATTACATGCTTTTGCAGAGCATGCTTTTGCAGGTGAAAAGTGAAACTAAGCAGAGTGTTTGATCGAAAAAAGTGTGTGTGACGTCTATATAAATGACTAGCCTTCCTGTTTTGTGCTTCAGACCTTGGGTTGTGTGTTGTGAGAAAGGTCTCCATATCCAGATATGTAAAATAAGACATTTGAGTTTCCACTTTGCCTTGTGTCTTTTTGGCCCTAAGAATCTAAAAGAACCGTTTTTAATAGGAGCTGACCGGGTGCCGCAGGAACAAAGGGCTGGCCAGTAGCAGTGAGAATGTGAATTCAATAGTCTTTCAGAAAATCATGCAGAAATCCACAAGAAAAAAGAATTAGCCACTTAATCTGACTGATTTCTTTCTCTGTGGTGAAAACAGGGTACCATCATCCTCAGAGCCTGATTGCTTAAAGCAAAAACTCAAAAGGCAGGGGAAGGTAAACAGGACCCAAGACACAGGAGACAACTTACCAATAAAACAAAACAGGAAATGAATTATAACCACATCTGATGTACTAAACATGGGTGAACTTTACAAAAGGAAAACACAAGATATTAAAGAGCGAAAACTGGTAATTTCAGAAAATATAAAAAAACCCCACACATAATAAAGTCAAATTTAAACAGCAAACTGTAAAGACCTCAGAGAACATAAAAGGACAGTAACTTAAAACCTAAAAGAAAATTAAAGAAATAAAATTAGATTTTTTTTTTTACTATAAATCAGCCAAAGCCTAATCCAAAATGTAATCAGTAATTTAAAGCACTGGCTCCAGCCCCATTGATCACGATACCATAGCAGTACTTTTAAATGACTTGGTGGCAGAACACTGACATCTAAAGAGAGATTAAAAAAAAGAATTCTCATGTAAGACAACTGACCTGAAAGCATGACAGAAGACTAACACACTGATGAAATCTTCAGTGTTACAAAATCCATGCGTACCAGTGCAGTCTGACTGGCCCATTGCTCATGCATAGGTGTTAAGGGACCCATGGACTCAGGTACAGGAGGCATCAGACCGTCAAGCTCCATGGCTTTTAAATCTATTTGTTTACTCTAGGGGCTTAGTTTTCTTCTCTCCAAAACAGATCGATCTACTGGGAATGCTACTGGTGTTGTTATGATGTTTGCCTGGGTGCTGCTCTGCTGGTAGCAACAGCTCCTTCAGATTCACAAGATGCTGACACAGTGATACAAAGTTCTACAATTAACTCAGCATGGGAACCACAAAGCACCAGCCACCTTGCCATACAAATTTGGATCTTGGAATGAGATAGTGAGTCATTGTAGTGTTCAGATAGTCTGAGCCCAGTCCAAAACAAGAGAAAAAAGTAGCACTGACCGTATTATAAATTTTATTTATTTAGTTATAATTCTGACCTTTTTTGTTTGCCATACTGAGAGAAAGAGGCAATCACTGTATGAAACATAAATTTTTACTGAAGCTATTTGAAATGGTCTAAAATACATTAAGGTGACATCTGTGTCCACATAGATAGATGTGTTAGATATTGCTAAATTAACTTGTATTTTATTATTATTTCATATGCATCAGATGAAGTGGGCTCTTCAAAAAGAAGAATTTTGCCCAGGAACCTCAAATCCAGTAAATTTGGCTATTAATTATAGTAATGATAATTACTCACTACCAGGGCTGGACTGGGACAAAAAATTGACCCGGGCATTTTGACTAGAGA
>NW_024585976.1:0-6366 GCF_018398535.1 Haplochromis burtoni
GCAGATATCCAAATTTATGATATCGGTATCGGACATAAAAAAGTGGTATCGTGCCATCTCTAGTCAGTTGACAAGGTATGGAAGAGTCTGGAGGTACTGTGGTGAACATTACACTGACTACAACATCATCCAGCATGTACAGTTTGGCAGTGGGCCAGTGATGGTCTGTAACTGTTTAGAATGAAAGTTAAATCCTCAGGCTTTATGAGTCAGTCGCTACAGAACTCCAAACTTCATGTGGGAGGCCTTCAGATTGGCTCAAGAACAGTTCATAGAGAGTTTCATGGAATAAGTTTCCATGTCTGCATTGACCCAAGTGTAAAGTTTGGACGGGGGGGGGGATCATTGTGTGGGGCTGTTTTTCAGGAGCTGAGCTCGGCAGCTTACTTCTAGTTAAACTCTTAATGCTTCAGCATACCAAGACATTTTGGATGATTTCATGCTGTGTGAACAGTTTGGGCGTGTCCTGTTCCTGTTCCAACTTGACTGTGCACCAGCACAAAGACACAACATGGATAAGTGAGTTTGGTGTGGAAGAACTTGGCTGGCCTGCACAGAACCCAACCTTAACCCGACAGAACACCTTGGGGTGGATTAGAGCAAGACTGTGAGCCAGACCTTCAGTGTTTGACGTGCTTCTGGAAGAATGGTCAAAATTCCCATAAACACACTCATAAACCTTGTGAAACGCCTTCACAGAAGAGTCGAAGCTGTTATAGCTGCAAAAGGTTGACCAACATCAAATTAAGTCGTATGGATTAGGAATGGGATGTTACTGAAGTTAATATGCATATCAAGGCAGACTAATGAATGCTTTTGGCAATATAGTATGTGTCAGTATTTCAGCTTAAATATTTTGATCTGATGTGTTGATGGTTGTTGTCAAGCTAGGAAACAGAAAATAAGCCCAGTTTTTAGAAATGTTACTATTCTGTTGTTCGGAGTCCTTTTCACACTCGTGTCCTCTTGTTTGTGCTTTCATATAAGGTAGAACATTCTCGGTTATGCCTTCTGATCTTTTCCAAGTGATTTTTGGGGCTATTCATGATAACTGAGCAATTCCTGCTCTCATCAGAAGTGTCTGCAAAAAAAGATATTTAAAGGATGCCTGCTGTGAACTGATTAGATGAAATGATTATGGTTGTTCTGTGCTCCAGTGTCCTTCTGGATTTTATGTACAAAAAATTATGCTAGTCTTGGCTAAAATGCAAATATCTGTTCTCTGTGTTCTGTCCTTGTCCTTGAACTACAGAATGAAAGCTCTCATGTGTGCTCTCTTAATAGGATGAGGTCTTTGAACTCCAAAGCCTCAGCCGACCACCTCCTGATGATCCTGCAGCCGTTTCGCCACCGCAGCGTTCCTCCCCCTTCCGCATCCCCTCACTCCCTTTGTTGCCGGAGATGAAGCCCACAGGTGAGCACATGTCGCTCTCTGAGGCCTTGTTAGAGTAACTGACCTTTTATCTTGGTTTAGCCTTTGAGGCTCGATGCACAGTGGCTTGCTCCAGTGTAGCCAAAGGTTCCGCTCGGCTGAATTGGTGCATATTCAGCGAAGAAGTCGATGTTCGTTTGAGTTGCCGTAGTGAAGAACATCATGCATGTATTTAGCAATAAGCAGTTTAGAGTGTTGGTGAATTAATAAAAAAAAATTAATAAAGGCCAATATGGTCTGATATAAGGCTGCCACGATTAGTCGATTAAAATCGTCGACGTGTCGTTTGAAGCTTTGCAAGATCCCAAAAGACGCAGGAATAAGTAGTAGGATTTAAGAGTGTAATAACGGACTGAAACAGAAGAGGCGGCAGAAAAAGCTGGCCATCTTCCGCTCCTACTGCAGCAAACACGTCGGCGACAAAAACATCCAGCCCAGCCACATCACAAACATGGACGAGGTCCCGCTCACTTTTGACATCCCGGTGAGTCACACTGTGGAGAAGAAGGGGACCAGCACGGTAGCGATACGCACAACGGGGCACGAAAAGTCTTCTTTTACTGTTGTGCTTGGCTGCCATGCTAATGGACAGAAACTGCCGCCTATGGTGATTTTTAAGAGAAAGACTTTGCCTAAAGAGAAGTTTCCAGCAGGAATCATCATTAAGGCAAATGAAAAGGGCTGGATGGATGAGGAAATGATGAAAGAGTGGCTGAGGGAGGTGTATGTAAGGAGACCAGGTGGTTTTTTCCACGCATCACCATCGCTGTTAATCTGTGACTCTATGCGTGCCCATCTCACAGCCGATGTGAAAAAACTTGTGAAGCAAATGAACTGTGAGCTTGCTGTCATTCCGGGAGGCCTGACAAAGGAACTCCAACCGCTGGACATCGGTGTGAACCGCCCGTTCAAAGTAAGGCTGCGAGCGGCCTGGGAGCGATGGATGACCGATGGAGACCACAGTTTCACCAAGAGTGGAAGGCAGCGCCGGGCGAGTTACGCCACAATTTGCCAATGGATTGTAGATGCTTGGGCTAACATGTCTGCTGGCACTGTTGTTCGAGCTTTCGCAAAAGCCGGCATCATTTCCGAGGAGCCGCACGGCACGGAAAGTGACTCTGACAGTGAAGAAAGTGAACTTGGCATGTTTGATGGAGATTTAGCGCAGCTGTTCAATTCAGACACAGAGGATGAGGACTTCGATGGGTTTGATTGATGATAAAAATGTGAGTACCAAACTCAGTTTTGCTCCTGCTTTATTTTTAAATACGCATACGGTACTTGTATGCGCCCTATGGTCCAGTGCGCCTTATGTGTGTGTTAAATACAGTAATGGCACACATAACTGAGACTGCGCCTTTTAGTACAGTGCGTCTTATGGTCGTGAAAATACGGTAAGAGAACAATTGATGAACATAATAAGTTAGACTGGTGTAGTATATTTGTAGGACTGAAAATTTGTTTATCAACATGACAATCTGCACTTTGCTCATGTTTAACTACAGAAAGGTTCCTGAAGTGGTGCAGTATCATAGGAAGTGAACTACACTACCAGCAATCCCTTAAACTAAACAACCCATCAGCATGATTTAGTCAACATGATAGTACCAATTTCAGAAACCAAAGATCCTATTTTAGTCCAATAAACTTCCATGATTCGAAGTGTGTCTGTCAGCTAGTCTGCTCAATCTCGATTAACTGCCAGGTCCCTGTCATTGTATGCCAACGCTTGCCATAGGGCTGAACGATTATGGAAAATAATCTAATTGCGATTTTTTGCCCCAATATTGCGATTGCGATGCGATATGCGATTATTTTTTAAGGTCTTTGTCTTCTGTATTATTAAACAAAGACAAGCAATACATCATATAGTATGGCCAATACTATATTACATTAATTTTAAACTGTTCTTTCCTGGAAGACAGACCTCTGTTATGATGACATGAGGTGATGCATGAATTGATGACTGACATTTTTATTTAACTTCTTCAATCACAACAGTATATTTGAACATACACAATAGTTTATTTTTAGCTTACAAACATCTGAGCATAAAGTGCTGACAAGGAACCCTGGTGTAAACATTAAAATGAAAGTCAGTACAATGTGCAGATTGCAGAAATATACATAAAAAAAAATCAGTGGCTTTACCACACTCAGTTTTTCGACATCTGTGAACTACTAGACAGTCATTCAATTAAAAAATAATATTAAATAAATAAAACTAATAAATAAAAAATGCACACATCTTACTGATCTCTGCAGTCAGTAACATTACACATAAAGTGCAAACATAATAGCAATTGTATAAACACACACACAAACACGCCTTTAAAATTTAAAGGCGTGAAATTGGACGGTCTAGTTCTGATTAGCGTCACCGCTGTCTCGGTGGAGTTTAATAAACTCGGCCGTCTGCTTCTAAAATATAACCAGACACTGGTGTAAATTCTCGACTGTCTCATACTTCTGTTTAATACGTTTTCTGTTTGACGTTTAGTCAGCTGTGTGAAAACCAAGGAGGAACCCACCCGGGGGATTAATAAAGTTTTATTTTATCTAATCTAATAACTTTAATCTCAGCCAAACCGATTTACTCACGAACAAACAAAACACTGAAAAAAGCCCAACAATAACATTTTTAGGTTGTCTAAGTGACTTATATATTACGTTTAACCCGAGCAGCGAAAGTCCGCGGTGATCTGAAAATGATGTGCCGGGAGTTGTGCCGTTCTCGGCCGCATCAGTAACCCTCGAGCTCCCGGCTTGCTATCGAGCTGGTGGGTAGCAGACGTCTCCGAAAACGTCGAAGCACTTTTGCAAATATGCGATATCTTGATAAACGAGCAGATATTTGATGTTTACACAGCTACTTTCTCGCCTGAAAATATGTTAAAAGTTTATTTTGTGACCCAGAAAGATTAGTATGAGTAATTTTAAAACTTAGTAGCGGCCGCCATTGTTGGAAACTGGAGTTTGGCTGGGCCGCGCTATGAATTCTGGGATATGGTAGGCCACGAAGGACACACCCGACCCATCCTTCAAATTCGGGGAAAAGGAGGACGCATTTGTCGGCTACATTCGGAGGAGTCTACGAATTTGGACAGCCTTCGGCGCGTCGCTGTGACGTAATCGGTCTACAAATGCGGCCTCAGGAGGATGCAGCCCATGAATTTGGACATGTCCAGAGTATAATCGCAGCCTTTGCGGTTAGAAAATTGCACTTGATCATGTCGCGATATTATCGCAAATGCGATATATCGTTCAGCCCTACGTGACATCGATGTAATCTATTCATTAGCCATGCGCTTATGTTATGTAGCGATGTACAGCTGAGAGCTTGGTTATAAGCATGCTAGTCTGTTGAAAGATGCTTAACAATTATTCAGAGTGAAATGGAAATTCATAACAAACTGGTAGAACTGATCACAAAGCGAGGATATTATCTTCTTCCCGTGTTCTAAAATACAAATTGAAGTATGACCTGACCCACAGATTTACAGGATCTTTACACCCTACAGTAAGTAAGCACAGCCACTGTGAAAATGCCAGCCCACAAATAGTGTGCATCTCTATTTACACTTGTGTGCGTGTGTGTGTGTGTGTGTGTGGGTGTGTGTGTGTGTGTGTGTGTGTGTGTGTGTGTGTGTGTGTGTGTGTGCATACTGTACAATATACACCAACACACACACAGATAAAGTTTTAGACTCAAAATGTGGTTTTAGTGTCAGGGTTACAATTAGGTTATTGTTAGGTTTAGGGTAAGGGTTAGGCATTCATTTTTGATGTTAGGGTTAGGCTAAGCAGGTAGGGAAAGCATTATGTAAATGGGATGTCCCCACAAGGATAGCAAACCAGACGTGCGTGTGTGTGTGTGTGTAAGTAGGCGTGTTTGTAATCAGACTACGGCGTTATAAAGTACTGTCGAAGATGTACTGTCTTAAAGAGGGGGGGGTAAAAAAAAAAAAAAAAAAAAAGATGTGCATGATGACAAAATGAGAAAACATTTTTTTAAAGTTGTGTATTTGGAATCAGTACATTCTGATCTGGTATTTACAAATAGAAGTGGGTGTTTGGTGCAGCAAGATACATCACACAACTGTTATCAGACTAGCGCTGCCACAAACGATTATTTTGATAGTTGACTAATCAGATCATGCATCCATTGGACGTAAAATGTACAGCTTATTGCACCAGCATGCATCTGCTCTTATATAACTATCATTAGCTTACAGCTTTAAGTGTTTAAGGTATGTGCTAACTAAAAATAAAGACAAGATGATAGTTTATTACATTTTAATGAAATTTGCAGATTGTTTCGGTGAAGTTTAATAAACTCTCTTGCTATCTAAAATATAACAGGACACCGGAGTATATTCTCGAGCATCTCACACTTCTGATAATCAGCTGTCTGCTTGACGTTTATTCAGCTGTGTAAAAACTATAACTTTAATCTCAGCCAAACCGATTTACTCAGGAACAAATAAAATACTAAAAAAAAGCCAAACAATAACATTTTAAGTTATCTAAGTGACTCATATATCATGTTTAACCTGAGTAGCGAAAGACGGCGGTGGGTTTGAAAACGATTTGCCGGGAGTCCGGTGTTCTCACGGCTCTAGTGAGCCTAGCCCCCGGCTAGCTATCGAGCTAGTGGGTAACAGACGTCTCCGAAAACGTCGGAGCGCTTTTGAAAATATGTGGTGTCTTGATAAACTGAGCAGATATTTGAGGTTTACACAGCTACATTCTCGCCTGAAAATATGTTAAACGTTTATTTTGTGACCCAGAAAGAATAATAAGAGTAATATTAAAACTAACTAGCTGCCGCCATTGTTGGAAACTGAGCTGGGCTGCGCTATGAATTCTGGGACACAGCTTCTTCTTCTTCGGGTTTAACGGCAGCTGGCATCCTTGTACATGCAGTGCTGCCA
>NW_024585977.1:0-436 GCF_018398535.1 Haplochromis burtoni
TTATAAATTAAGCTCTCAGTCAACACCAAATGTCACATTCTCTCCGTTTTGATAGATTCAGGGGCGGAACAGAATTTTATTGACTCCGAGTTAGCTTACCGCCTTCAGCTAGAGCAGGAACCGCTTCCCCACACTCTGCATGTCACTGCCTTATCCGGCCAGCACCTACCCGACATTACTCATGTCACTGAGCCCGTCATTCTCACTCTGTCTGGCAACCACTCCGAGGAATTTTTTTTTTTTTTTTGCCTGTCCCGTTTGGCTCTTTTGCCATCAGAATTATTGTCTAAAGGCAAGGAAAGATGCTGTGAGTTTATTCTGTTATCATATGTTACCTTATATTTGTAATCAAAGTACACTCAACAAAAATATAAACGCAACACCTTTGTTACTGCTCCCATTCCCCATGGGATGGACGTAGAGACCTAAAATTCAT
>NW_024585977.1:720-2052 GCF_018398535.1 Haplochromis burtoni
GGAACAAACGCTCACTGAAGTATATAAATAAAGTCCAGGGCAGTCCCCAAGGCGAGTCTCAGAGCTCTCACTCTCAGTGCGAGTGCTCTGTGCTGCCCTTGTATACAAGTAAAACTGTGTGTCTCCACTCTCTGACTCTCAGCTGAAGAAGTGTTATTTAGAATAAATCTCTTGACAAAGACCATTGTGTTTTCCAAATCCCTGATTCTTCTCTCTGGTGATCCCAGCTGTTTTTTCACAAAGCAAACTCACTCTTACTGGAAAAAGTGGGAAAGGTTCCATTAAAGGAGCAAACACAGCAAACACAAAACACTCGTTCAATCTGAACCTGGAGTCTAGTTTTAACAAGAGTTTTTACACACCTTTGTTCAAATGTTTACAGCACGAATGTGACTCATGATGACTTTCTATTTAATTATATTTATTCTTATATTTTGTATCGTATTATTTCCTGTTGTGTTATTGTAACAGTTGTAACCACGGTTACATGTGCGCTTCAGAAGTTCCACACAGCGTGAAACATCGTGGAGCGTCCCATCGCTTCCTCGTGTTTCCTTCCTTCTCAAAGTTCCTCTCTTCTGAACTTGGTGTCCCAGTTGATCATCTCTGTGTGATCCTACATGTGAAGCTGATGGGAGCAGTTTCAGCTGCTTTCACTTCATCTTCTCGTTTTTTAACTTCTGCACTCACTTCAACCCAGAGGTCACCTCACACTTTCTCCTTATCGTCTTTTTGATGGTCAGGGTAGTAAAAATTCCCTACTGATGTAATTTTATCTCCATTTCAAAGTCAAAGTCAAAGTAAACTTTATTGTCATCTCTGCTGTATAATTACAGTATATAGAGAGACGATGAGGCTCCAGCTCCATTCAGTGCAAAAAACAGCAATAAATATAAGAAGAGTAAGAAATAAATATACACTGTAAGACTAGGGTAAGGTATAGGGAATAAATATACATTTATGGTAAAAAGGATCAATAATAGTTCTAAATGTACAATTTACAGTTGAATTAATATTTTTAATGAAAGATCCATAACAGTGTTATCATTTGAAAATAAGTGACGTACAAACAGAGGGAGCATTTCTGAGTGTGAGCTCACCAACACACGTTTACACTTGGTTTGTCTTCACAGAGAAAAACAAACTTCCTGCTGCTGATGTTTCACAATAAAAGAAACAAAAACTGTAAATACATTTGATTGTATTGGGGAAAATGTCTCAATGTGTCTAGTATTAAAATAAGTGTGTATAACTATAATGAGTGTCTAACTTGTATAAGGAGTATTTAGTAAATGTGAATATAACATTTCCATGGTGAAGAAGCACCTTCAT
>NW_024585977.1:2072-4005 GCF_018398535.1 Haplochromis burtoni
GCACGATGAAGGCCAAAATCGGGCCGATCGCCAAAACGGTCGCACGACCCAAAAATAGGCTCAAAATGGCCCAAAAATCGCACAGTGTAAGCCCAGCATTATGCACCCTTGTTTTTGACAGTGTCAGTGTAGATTTCATTCATACACAGCTCCTCATTCACATTCACCTTCTATCGCTGCAAAAGTTCACACTTAATTCATGCAAGCAGTTAACGTGCTTCACATTGATCTCATTCAAAGTAAACTACAACTTACGAGTAAACAAATGAATGTCAACAGTCAAACAAGAAGAATCAACATTCTCAAAAATCATATGTCACTACAGTCCAACTGTCTACAGACATGGGCACTCAAACAAATCGGTTGATTTTATTGCTTGCATGTGGCTTTCAGCCTGGTCAACACTCTTCTTTATGACTTCTATCAACCCCTCAAATCTTCTCACTGCAGGCATCCTTTGGGGGTTAGAGTCAACTGGTGAATCATCTGCATTTGCAACTCTTCTCCTTTCCTGTTGTCACTGCAGAAAAAGATTTGTTTTATTTACAAAGAAATGTATTTACAAATAAATCAAAAACTTCAACCAGCTTAGAGAAGGTGACATGATGTAAATGTAGACAAAAGGCTTCTCTGTTTACATCTCTCCCTCACACAGGCGCTTCTCTGCAGAGCATCAAATCTGCATAGCAAAGTGACACACTTTAGGTGATCTTCATCCTTAGGAAAAGTGGTGTCAGCTATTTCTCCTAGCATTTGTGCTGTTCACAGAACCACAATTCCATCGTTGGACCTCCTCTGCGCTGTCACTTTTGGAAGCACATTCCCTTCATTCCTCAGGTTCTCATGTTCCAACGCCGCGGACGATTTAAGGCAGAGCATGTCATACACCTTAGTTGTCTTCCTCAATGTCAACGTCGAATCTCTTTCATTTTATTTAAGATTTTGCTGTGCGAAGTCTCCCCATGATGATCTCCAGTAAACCCAGTAGCACAGCTCTCTGTAGGATGTCTGCTGTGCTGAAGATGATCTCTGATCCTCCTAAAGCCTCTATCCTGGCCTCAGCTTCCATCTTGTGGACACTCTTCCTTACTTGCTTCTTCTCATGGTACCTGCAAATTAAAAATTGACCCTCCTCTCCCCACATGGCTTCCGTCATGTGTCAACTCCCTAAAAATTCTCCAGGGTTTGTCCCTTGGAGCAGCTTCACTCGACCTGTAACCCTGTGTAAAAGAAGACACATTGGTCAGCAATTAAATGTTTAGCTTGTTTAACTCCCAGCTCCACCCGGAGCCTGTAGCCTAGAAAATAAAGTCTTTAAGTTAAAACAACGTCACATTTGCAACCAACTGTAGCTCATAAGTGTAATAAAGTATTCAGCATCAAAGACAAGTATCATTGCAGGTTTATTCTAAATTCATTAAACCCCTACTGTTTTCATAATTTGCTCCAAATCATTGAAAATCTGAACTACATTTCACGTTGTAATCAGTAACTTTCCTTAAGTTTGTCACTCAGCATGAGCTCAATAGTGGTTAGATAATGAGCCTCATGTAACTATTCAGTAACTATCTGTTCAATTGTCTGTCTGTGCTGAATCCTTTACAAGCACTCTTAAAGGAAACAAACACTAGCCAAACACACGGTTCGTCCTGGTGGTCAGGCGTCGGTCATCCAGATTCCAGAGGTGCTGTAAAAGGTCATAAAGTTAACACTCTGATGTAAAAGAAGCAACATTGGTTTCAAACATAGTATCACACTGTATTTGTCTGTGAAGGTTCTCAGTCATCCAGGTCATCGTAGTCAAAGGAGCTTGCAAAGAAAAGCGTCTGGACTTCTTTAAGTTACTTGAAGACGTTTCACCTCTCATCTGAGAAGCTTCTTCAGTTCTAAGGTCAAATGGTGGAGAGTCCCAGATATAAACTTAGTGGGAGTG
>NW_024585977.1:4262-6365 GCF_018398535.1 Haplochromis burtoni
TTTTGTCCCTCTGTGGGGGTCACTCCCACTAGGTTTATATCTGGGACTCTCCACCATTTGACCTTAGAACAAAACTTCTTCAGTTCTATGAAGAAGCTTCTCGGATGAGAGGTGAAACGTCTTCAAGTAACTTAAAGAAGTCCAGACGCTTTTCTTTGCAAGCTCCTTTGACTATCACACTGTATTCACTTTCTCCCCTGTAACACTGACATTTTCTCCAACATTTTCTCAACAACACAGTGTAATTTCATCACCAACATATTGTCACGGGTAATAGGAAAATACGGACTTAGTCGCAGAGCTCTGGATGTGAAGCAAACAGTGCGTTTATTTACAGTGCCCCAAAAACAGTCTCAAAACACAAAGCGAAGTGCAAAAATCCAACGGTGATCTTCTCCAAATTCCCAATGGCAGGTGAGTCTCCCAAGTGATTATCCGAGTGTGTTTCTCCTGCGAGAGCTTAATCCAACGGGCTCCTTCTCTCCAACCTTCTGCTCCGTATCTCTTCCTCCTCAAACGAGCGACAACAACAGGTGAGAAGGCTAGCCGGCTAAAGCTATGTCATGAGTAACAACCACACTTTACTATCGAGCTTTGAGTACAATCCAGCATCGACTGCCGTCTGGACACACAGTTAAATACCTCAGCCCAAAACGAAGAATGATTAGTGAGAGCTGGGCGGCAAATTAGGCGCAGGTATGTCAGCTGCTGGGTGGAGACAACAAGGGTGGGGAGGAGGAGAGAGAGAGACACACACATACACATAGGCAGGTCGTCCGGGGAGGACCGTACGACCATGACACATATAGACTGTAACCACAGTTTCCCTCACAAAATCTCAGTAATCCTGTGAAGAAAAGCATTATTAAGTTGTGTCCTACTGTAAATCACATGATCAAATCACATGATTAACCATCTGCTGTAGA
The DNA here is from genome assembly GCF_018398535.1 of Haplochromis burtoni. Classification (NCBI taxonomy): domain Eukaryota; kingdom Metazoa; phylum Chordata; class Actinopteri; order Cichliformes; family Cichlidae; genus Haplochromis; species Haplochromis burtoni. The sequence continues at coordinate 5,189 of NW_024585977.1, forward strand.
AAAGAAATGTAAATATTAGCGCTGCGCAGGTGTATACACTCTTTCTCACAGTGATCTCTGTGAGCAACACAAGGTAGTGAATAACACACCCTGGTAAATTCAAAAACCCAGAAAAATTACAACTAAAAAGGTTAAAATTGCATAGTTCACAAATTCATGTGACCCAAGTTTCCTCCTGTGGTCTCCTCCTGTTCCTGCAACAGAGACACGCACAGAGATACATCCACACCTTTGTCAGGTGAATGGGGGTTAACTTCACGCACGATCTGATATCCTCGTGTCGGTGTTGTTCCCACATCATCATAATAAATGTTGTTCCAGGGTCCACATTACAAGTAACCAATCACCTTCTTGTGACGTCATACTTTTGCGACTTTGAAAAATACCCGCCTTAAAAAAACAAATGTTCTTCGGGAAATCGCCTTTTGTCCGCCGATCCAGCAATTTCAATTCTTCTCAAGATACTTTTCTTTAATAAACGGTAAGCATAATACATATGTTTTCCTTGAAATGGGTAGTTGTTTGTTTGCTAGTGATAGGCTACTTGCGAACCAGTGTTCTCCAGACAGAGAATTGTGTGTCAATGTATTACTATTATTGTACTACTACTTTATTATGAAAGTACAGGTGAATATAGCTCTCCCGTCAATATATTATGATATATAATAAATGTACAGGTGAATATAGCTGTCATAACAATGTCAGGCAAAATTGCAGTAGCTTCCCTGATCATTTTACAAACATAAGTGAAGAGAATCTGGACTAAAAGGCCTAGACTAATGGTTGTGTCCTGAATCTATGAATCAAACTATCACCTGGAAACCTAATTAACTGGTCCATAGCTGTGAAACTTGACATGAGTTCTTGATTCTATGGAGATTAACAGTAATCCAGAAATTTACATGTTTGTCCTGGGACATCGTGCAAATGTTGTCCCTGGGACATCGTGTGATGTTAATAATGGAATGAAAATTATTGATTGTTATTAACTTGTGAAAAAGAAGTGTAACAAATCCACATGTTATGTTCTTACACCCTTACAGAAACTGTGAGTCCTTCACAATGTCACGTAAATGTCAACTCATGTTGAATAATCAACCAATCAAGGCTTTTATTATCACATGCAATGTTACACGTACAACTGCAATGAAAATTTCACCCCCTTCTGACCATACAT
>NW_024585978.1:0-1405 GCF_018398535.1 Haplochromis burtoni
GAGAGGTAAGAAGTCAGTTACTGCAATCTACTAAAATCTAGGTGATGTCATTTAAGTCAGTGAGGGTTTATTTATTAATGATGTTATAATGCACATTGGGACTGTGCCAAAAACCTGTGAAAAATAAAGCCTGACAGACACAGAAATGCACTGTCTTGTATATGCAGAGCAGTTTACAGACATCATCAGGCTGTGTTCAGCCGGGAGGTTGATCACACACACCTGCAGCTGATAAAGCCTCGTCAGAGGTTGAGCTCTCTCCAAGCCGGATCGTTATGTGAGACTTCCCATCAATTTCCCAGCAAGTCAGTCTGCGAGAGTGTTCTTACGTCTGCCTCTGTGATTTTCCAAGGAGGACTGCAAAAACGAGAGGGCCGCAAGCACGGGGTGCACGGACACTAGGGAGTGAGGACACTAAGCACGGACACTGGGAGAAGACACGTCATAGAAGTCGGGGACGCATGAGGATCTATTGTTGTTGTGTATGACTTACTTCACGTAAACAAATACACTGCTTTCATTGCACGAAGTCCAGCATTTGGGTCCTACTTCCCCACATCCCCATGGTGTGCCATCGCACACCATGACACATGGATACGTTTCTCAGGAGTTTTCAGTCATGTCTTTTTTTTGTCAACCTTTCTGTTTCCACTACAGCTCCTCTTTCATAGACTGTATAAATGTATAAATGACATTCAGGCCTTTTACATTTGAATGCCTCTGATTTTAACATGGACCTCAAACTTACACAGAGAGAAAAAAAAAATTAAGAAACAAAAAAACGTCAGTGTCAAACTAGCTTTAATTTTATGGATCTGTAGCAATGTCACCTGATTTATCACTCAGTGTAAAAACCAACAAAGGACTCATTCATTACATATTACTTCTTGTATACCTGCTAACATGACATATTGTTTTCTTTACCATCTGTGTAAGGCTACGTTCACACGTACCCAGGTATTTTTTGAAAACGCAGATTTTTCTATGCATTTGCACCTTTCGTCCACACGTAAACAGCGTTTTTGGTCACTGAAAACGGAGATTTTTAAAAACGCTTTGGCATGTTCCTAGCAGCGTTTTCCTTCATTTCTGCCTTTACGTGTGGACGGGATTATTTTTTAAAACGAAAACAGAAAATCTCCGTTTTGAAAAAAACCCGTGTACGTGTGGACGTAGCCCAAGTCCGCCAGAGCTTATATTATATTTTTACATGTTGTAGTGCCATTTATGGGAGCATTTCAAGTTGCTATACATCAATACAACCATTGTAACCCAGATTTTAATAATATGTATGCATTAAGTGCACAGTAATTACATAAATTGCAAAAAAGTGCAATAAACTACAAAAAAATTGAAAATCGTTTTTGCTTTTTTAACATATATTTCTAGTTAGAGAAATTTAAGA
>NW_024585978.1:2263-3986 GCF_018398535.1 Haplochromis burtoni
TCAAACAGAAAACTGATTAAACAGAAGTGTGAGATGGTTGAGAATTTACGCCAGTGTCCTGTTATATTTTAGATAGCAAGGAGCAGACGGCAGCTTCACTCCACCGAGAGAGCTCATGACATAGTTCTGAAGGCTAGACTGTCCAATTTCACAGTCACTCACTTCCAGTCTACCCAGCTTTTGGAAGACCCAGCCCACTTAGACCTCAGGAGGATGCAGCCTTCTTCTGGGCTATACTCTCAGCAGCATATTAAACATATCAGTTCCCCATAAGGAGAATCATGTGCTAACGGCTGTCTAAATGACTCGGGTAAAGTTTGTAGCATGCATGCTTGTTGTTTTTGTCTGCTTCCACTTGTCTTTGCACTAGGATAATGTCGGAGTAAATGTGCAGTCATATTCATTGTGTTCCCACTAGTGCTGTCAAGGTAAGCAGAGCCAGTTCAATCAATGTCTGCACATTGGATTGAAATTATTCCCACAAGTGTCCTGAATGCTGTTGTTGGTGAGTTGACGAGAAACGGTGGAAAGCTCCAGTCTCTACAGGAGTTAGAAGTTAGCAGGAAGTTAGCTCGCTAGCTTCCACCTAAACATGATATACCATGTTCTGACTGAGAGATTTCTGAAAAAATTAAAGTCTACAGCTCTGCTATCACTTCAAACATAAATGAAGACAGAAAACTAAACAGTAGTAACGTTTTTAGGGTTACTGAAGCTGGCGTAGCTGGTATATTATGATACACTACTTGGTGGCTCACTACAGAGCTATGGTTAGCATGATATAAAAACATTAGCACAGTGAAGCTGGAGGATGAACGCTAACCTTTTTCCATTCGATAAAAGTTAAAGTGAGGGTTCCTGATGGTTAGGGACAAAGGTAATTGTATGGCAGGATGCTGTAAACGGACAAAACTTCAGTCTGAGATAATCCATCCACAATACGAGGTTAGTCATTAATTTGCTGTTGCATGGGCTGTAGTTGCATTGTAAGTTTTTAAAAACTGAGCTTAAAAATGAACAGTGGTAGTAAAAGCCGAGAGAGGCTGTCAGGGATCTCTGCCTTTTTTTAGGGTTCTTACGTTCGTGCCCCTAAAGCCACAAAACGGCCACACTCCAAAAAGTGCTATAAAAATGTTGTATATTAGTATTTTTTCCACTTTAAATGAGTCAGTTTTTTTAAAACTACTCCTGCCTAAAATATTCTTATGAGGTATTAATTATATTTCAAGTGTTTTAACCCTTTAAATCCCAGTATCTTTACATCACTTTTTTTTTTTACAGAAAAAACTACAAATTTAATTTTTTTTTTCATAAAATACATTTCAAGACATGTTTTTTTTTATTATAGTTAGGGCTTTAGATGGATCAAAGATTGGCACCAACATTCATTTTGATCCATCATTATTTTTTTTGCAGTGGCACAGCAAATTCAGTATAAATGCTAAATGCTTATTACCTTGTTGTGTTCCAAAATAAAATGAAAAATTATGTAAACAAAAATACAGGAACAGTTTAAACCAGAAAAAAACATTTATTTTAGAACAATGAACATGAACATTTATGTTTTTTGGGAACAGGAAAAGGTATGAAAAAGAGCAAGTAAGAGGTTGAGAAAGAGAGAGCGTATGTGGAGGTGTGTCAGAGTCCTGCTCAGTTGAAGCAGAGGCTGCAAATGGACAGACTGTGGTCCTTACATGCGAGCCTTCCGCATTTGCAGCAGGTG
>NW_024585978.1:4879-6362 GCF_018398535.1 Haplochromis burtoni
CGGATTTTTCACTCCAGAGGCTGAGGGTCGATTTGGTAGACACCAGCCAAAATGAGCGGCCCAACATAAGCACAAAATTCATCTGAGTCCATTTCTCGCAAGTCGGCGACTGCGCGTCTCCCGTGCACATTTGTCATGGCCACGGTGTGCTGCACAATTTCATCAGTGAGGAAGAGCGCAAAGCTGGATGTCGGGTCACTGATTTAGGCGGCAGCATAGTGTGTAGGTCCCGGGTGACACTTGTGGCTGCTGGGACATAGTGGAGCATCTCCAAATTTGAGGGCAACCAAACGATTTTCCCGTTTTTTGAAGTCCATCCCGATGCTGCTTCATTCATCCATCTCCCCTTCGCTCTCATTTTCAGAGGATATTTCACAGAAAATTGGACTCCAGCTACTCTCTTTCTACAAAATAATCAGTCTCATCTCTATAATCCTCGGAGGAGGATGATGAGAAGACATCCTTGCACTTAGAGTCCAGGACCATTTCCAATACCTGGTGGAAAAATAAAAAAATTGCAAATTTAAGGCCAGGATTCTAAAAGGAAATCATAACATAAAATGATTCCTTACTTTATGTTATTATAGTTTTGGAATGAAAAATAGTATTTATAATTGTTATCAATGGGCCAGAAAACGGCCATTAGGATAATGTGTGTGAGTATTTTTGCTGCTTAGGCATTTTAAGCTTTAAGAAACTCAGACCGAAGCTTAAAGAAGCTAAATAAAAAAATATATATATGTCCTTTGGCAAATTTGGCTATATTTCATTCAACAGGAAATGGCTTGAAATAAAAAAAAGCAAGTGGCAGAAAATGGTCCCGGGGACACAAACAGAGTATTACCGAATTACACTAACCTGGGAGGCACAAAACTAAAATACTGCACCCAGCATTTGTCTTCATTGTGCATTCAGCTATTACTCTGAGGCTACGTCCACACGTAGACGGGTATTTTTGAAAACGCAGCTTTTTCTATGCGTTTGCACCTTTCGTCCACACGTCAACGTTTTTTTTTTTTTAGTTTTTTACACGCTTGCATACAGACACACTTACTGTCTGTTCATTTACAAAGACAGAAGCGTCAGAGTGAACTTCTCCATTCAACACAGACACTCTCACAACCCTAATCCCGACGTCGGTTTTGAATATTTTTTTTTAAATTTATGTATGCTGTATGCATTTTGTTCATTCTTAAGGTGTGAGTCTACACCAGCCAAAATACTGTCTTTAGTCATTAACATTTGAAATGACGCAAAATTAGCTGCCTTCTCATATGGAAAAGATATATATAAATCTTATAAAGTTTTTATCTGTCTTGTATTAAACTTGTATGAAAAGCATACAAGAGTGAAAACATATATATATATAAGATCCCTTGAAAAATTATATAATGAAACTTGTATGTTTTGTATACTTACTAAAAAAATATATGAAAGTAATGAGAAAGTGGCCACTTTCATGAGTAAATCATATGTTTTTACT
>NW_024585979.1:0-6347 GCF_018398535.1 Haplochromis burtoni
TTTTTTGTATCGAAAAAATATCGAACCGTGACACCAAAGTATCGAACCGAACCGAACCGTGAATTTTGTGTATCGTTGCACCCCTACTAATTATATATATGGTATAGTGCTGTATACACTGCCAAGCTGCAGATGTTTGGCAAGAAGATTTGATCACACTGGAGATGTTTTTACTAACTCTTGTTGAAAAAAAAAATCTTGTCATTCATATCCCGCACAAACAGTTTGCAATGAATTCCAGATTAAGTTTAAAATAAGAATGCATGCAAGGCTAAGCAGTGCTAGCCAATAGATCCTCCTGTTTGGCTGTTACTCTGGGAAAAGACGACATTGATGGAAGCCGTGACTGGAGCTGCGATGTAGCCTATATAATATTTATATTGTACGAATGTGATAATTCTGTCTATTGTAATAACGTGATATTATATTGTTCAAACGTGAAAGGTATATTGTTAGAACAATATACTTTTCACTTTTCTATTTTTCTTTTGGCTGGGTGGCAGCTCTATGCTCCGTACTACACTTCCGTATCCAAGGCTTTTCAATGTGGCCTCACAAAATTATCACGACTACAACAACCATGAAAAGAGTTGGATGGACATTGCTGCTCAATCACAGCTGCCTGGTCAATGTTTTTCATTAGTAATTTAGCAAAGTTGACGGTGGTGGTGTGTGTGCCTGTGTGAGTGAGTGAAATACAGAGAGATGGAGAGCGAGAGACAGATTTTGTATGATAAGCTTCATGTTATGGACGCACAGTTTGAGCACTCAGGTCGCATCAGGCTGTATAGTGTCAGACCCTGCATCGTGACCTATGAACTTCTAACCCCTGCGATTCAATTGTACAGTTTGAGCAGGAGCTGAATAACGCGACTGAAAAAAATCGCAGTGTTTGCCCAGCTTAATGCAGACTGTTTAAACTAAACAAGCTGCTGTTTCACATAATAAACCCTGTCACCCGCAGTATTGCCTTCTGTTTTAACAGTTAAAGCAGTAGAGACGAGCTGTTTGCATGTGCGTGGAACTCTAGCGTCATTAACCAGGCTAGCTGTTAGCTTATAGCTGACGCTAGCTAACCAGCGAGCAGTTAAAAGGACAGCCGAAGATGCACAAAACAGCCACAAACTTGTCCCACTACAACGTAGCACCGAAAATATGACTCGCAGCTCGAGCTTGACACAGCTGCTGTAACATAAGGCTGATATCCAGCTAACCACAGCTAAAAAGATATTTAGAGAAAACTTACCGTTTCCTCAGGTTACATGAGTTGAGTTTTTTCACGCTGAAAAGTTGTTGTCTTGTGGCAACTGACGAACTGAAACAAACGAACGTGCTGTGTGTGTAACAGCGCGACAAACATTACCTGTCCTTTTATTAACTGCACAAGTATTGCTGGTCATAGCTGCTGGCTAACTGGGTAAGGCTCTGTCCACCGTTTTAGGGAACATATTTAGTTTTAAAGTAAGTTACAGGGCTTTTCCTGCCTTTCTGGAGGGCTTATATTTCACTAAAAGCGATCTAATATGCATGACCACATAATTATGGATTATTATATTTATAATATTTAAAAAAACACATGCTGCATTTTAAAGAACATACATTAAGAAACAGATTATGTTTGATTTATATTTTAGATAAGACAAAATGCTTATTTTACAGCAATAAAATGATTGTATCTCTACAGTTTAAAAATGTAACAAGCTTTCTCCCTGCGCAGAGTGGATAGTGAAACAAATGGAATCATCATAAATACATTATTTCATATTTATTACTTTTTTCCCCTCATTGCTTTATTATTGTAGCTCTAATAATAAATAATAAGGGAAGGATTCTGGATCAGCAACATGATGCCCATAGTATATACAGTATTCTGAAGAAGGTCTAAAATGTCACTGTGTGCATGCATTTGTGTGTTTTATGTATATGGATTTGTTAAATTATTACTCATGATATAACATTGTCCAGACATGGCTGGTAAAGACATGGGGAAGAAACAGTAAGAGCTGTGTGAGGCTTCTAAAGGCAGTGGATCCCTCAGCAGCTGGATTACAAAGAGCAAAGGTAACATTAACACATGTTCCAGTTGTTAGAGAGGTATTCCAGTATAAAAATAATAATAAGTACAACTGGAATTTTTGCTTCTATAACATTTTTCTGTCATCATTTTATTGTAGATTAAGTGCAAGAGTTGTTAGGTGTGGATAATTAAATAATATTTTATTGCATTAGCAAATTGTGCCTAGTTCTGAGATAGACAGCAAGTGGAGATTGAAATATGAAATGAGCGGAATTGGAGGCGCTCCTGGACTTCAGATTTGGCGATGAGCGAGTGAGGTAGATACGGCTCCGCTTAATTTCGATCTTAAAACTCCAAATAGACCGTAATTATACGCAGTAACTGAAGGTAACTTAAACTACTATCTGATAAAGTGGCTGGGTGTCTACAGGCAAGTTGAAAATGCCCAAAAAAGTTTTGCCAAAGTTGGACACGCCGGATGGGGTCCAAGTGAAGCCTCTGGCCACAGTAAAGACGCCAGCGGAACTGTCACGAGCACAGCTCAGAAGTCACAGCAGTATTAAGAGGGGAGATAGCCAGCTTGAAAGCCGAGAATGACAAAGCCATAACAATGCTAAGGAACGAGATAGAGTCAAATGGCCATACGCTGCAAGAGCTAGCTGATACGGCTAGCGGCTCATCCGCTGCAATGCGAGAGTTGGAGAACAAAGTTGAGACGCTCCATGGGCAAGTGACGTCGCTTTCTGAAAAATGCCTCGACCTCGAGGGACATTCGAAGCGTCAGAACCTAAGAGTGGTAGGGGTGAAAGAAGGTAAAGAGGATGGGCAGAATGCCAGGGAGTTTGCAGGGAGATTGTTAAAAGAAGCTTCACCCAGCCAAACTACGAGTGTCTCACAACGGTATCGAGGAGTTTTTTACTGATCCGGAAAAAGCACGACAGTATGCAGAACGCCTCATCGGAGATGTGGATAACGGAGGATCACGGGATCCTGTCCCACGTGAGCTAAGGGCAGATCATGCCACAATACACAACCCAGAATGCGAATAACCTCCACGCAGGTGACATCTAGCACTTTATTACTGACGGGGTTTTTTTTTTCTGTGTATCTAACAGTCAATAATATGGGCAGCTTGCGGTTAAAGGCATAAGTTAGTAATGTTATACTTGTTAATGATGTTACATGTTGTGGTCTCACACTTGGTTTTAAGGGCTGGTAGTTAGACACCCTTTAATTTGTTTTTGAACAACTGTATTGTTTTGTTTAATAGTGACGATAATGCACCTTCTGATCCTTTTTTTGTGATATCTGGTCTATGCTTAATGTCTTGGAGCTACACAGGGCACTTGTTATGTCGGAGGTTGCGACAGAGGATGGTTGGAAGTACGCATGGTCTTGTTGTGAGGATGGCAGGTTCCCCTCCCTGCTATGACTTAGGTGTGTGTGTTTTTTTTGTTTTTGTTTGTTTGTTTTCTTTTTTATTATTTCTGCTGTGTTTACTATAACTGACACACAATACAAAACAATAACTACACAACAAACTAACTATAGCCTCCTGTAATGGCTATCTTTGTTTCTTCTTGGAGTTCTCTATTTCTCTTATATCTAAAATAAGGACAAGATGGACAAGAGGCTGTTTTATGCGTCGGTTTGTGCAACAACGACGGTAAAACCATCGTGTCGCTCCGCCATTCGCTTGTTTTATTTCTCACAAACCTTTCACAACAAAAGCACCATATCCTTTTCAGGCTTTTCAAAATAAAACATGTAATAACTATAAATGGCGCTAACATTCCGGCCCCTAATTGTTACTGCTAAGGCATAACAATTACATATTAACACAATAAAGCGTTGTTTAATATCAACACTCAGAATCTAACTGGCTTAACCAAACATTATATGAAACATAAGTCATATGTGTGGAACATAAATCTGTTACACATGAGGCAGAGATTCAAACTGTTGCCTCCATTTCAAACAATAAACATAACTTGTCCATAGGCCTCTCCAAAACGCTAGTTTTGGTTTTGACAAACACACGTCTGACAAGTCCATGTGAGTCTGGAACTGTTCTCTCAACCTTTCCCATTAACCAGGAACTTCTTGGTGCACTGTCATCAACTATGAGAACAACATCTCCTGGTCTCAGATTCCTCCTAGTAACTAACCACTTCTGTCTTTCTTGTAGAAGCGGCAAATACTCTTTAGTCCAACGCTTCCAAAAAATGTCTGACAGGTACTGCACCTGTCTCCACCTTTTTTTTGCATACAAGTCCTCTCTTTGAAACAATCCAGGTGGCAGTACTGGCTGCCCTTTTAAGAAGAAGTAGATGATTAGGTGTAAGTGCGTCTAAATCATTGGGGTCATTAGACGCTCTTGTTATTGGCCTGCTGTTGACAATTGCTTCAACTTCACATGTCCACAAGCATTCATCATCAAGAGGTTGCTGCTTTAGGATCTGGTTAAGAATTCTCCTAACTGAGCGAATTTTCCTCTCCCAGATTCCTCCAAAATGTGACCCTGCTGGGGGGTTAAATATCCAGGTGATGCCCTTTTGCATGAGCATTTCGGAGATTTTTGAATGATTCCATCCCTTGATTGCTTCACGCATTTCCTTTTCTGCACCCACAAGGTTAGTGCCATTGTCTGATCTCATGACAGACACTTGACCTTGTCTTGCAATAAACCTCCTGAATGCATTTATTCAAGAATCAGTCAGTGAGTGGGCAACTTCTATGTGTATTGCTCTAACAGCAAGACATGTAAACAATACACCATCGCTTAACTCTGCTGCGCCCATGCTTGACCTCAAAAGGTCCAAAATAGTCTATGCCCACATTTGTGAATGGAGGTTTGTCAGGAATCAGGCAATCTTGTGGCAAGTTTGCCATTCTTTGTTCACCAGGTTTCGCAGATGTCCTTCTACATGTTGCACACTTTGACAGGATCTTTCTTAGTCCTGAATCTGCCTGTGGAATCCAGAATCTTTCTCTCAGCCTGGATAATTCCTTCCTCCATGACCTGTTTCTTGGTCATTGTGTCTCATAATCAAAGTAGAAACATGATGACCTTTAGGGAGAATCACTGGATGCTTAACATCGGCTGGTAGTGCAGACTCATGCAACCTACCGCCAACCCTTAAAACTCCATCCTGGACAAAAGGATCCAGCTTCGCAATGTGACTGCTCCTTTTAAGCTTGTCACCTTTTTGAAGACTTGCAATTTCTTCTGTGAAGCTTTGATTTTGACAAAACTTAACAATCTCAGTTTCTCCCTTTGCAACATCTGCAGTGGTAAGTGAAGATCCCTTAATACATGTTTTGAACTGCTGCATTTGACCTGCAACCTTTTCAGATTTCCTTTTGCTGCTTTCACAGCCACTTGCTTGTGACATGAGAAGCTTCCGATGCGCACTTAACCTGCAAAGCAGCTGCTTGAACGTAAGTATCCAGGAAACTGCCTTTTTTAGACGGTACCAGTCTGAATAGTGAGAGATCAGTTTGTTTACTGGATTTTCATGTAATTTAGTAACATCCACACTCATCACCTCTGTTACGATCCAATGTTGTCAGTGTTTTGTTTTATGCGTGACTCCTCCCACCAGAGGATGGCTGTGGGTTTTTTCCCCTTTCTCTTTTAGGAGTTGGACACCTGGGCATGCCTTCTGAGTAGTTGGGTGGAGTCTCTTCCTGTCCTTGGATTGGATAATTGGATAATCACCTCCAGTATTTAGCTACCAGATGACAGCCACCTACCCCTCTCTACTAGCCTCCACCATCCAACAAATAGCATGAGCTTTTGATTTGGTTTTTTTTGATAGAGCGTCTGTGCCCAGTGATTTGCAAGTATAACTGTGTGTGTGTGTGTGTGTGTGTGTGTGTGTGTGTGTATGTGTGTGTATATATGTGTGTGTATATGTGTGAGTGCGTCTATGTGGTATGGATTGACATTTGACCTGGCGCTGTACCTGGGCTCCGGGGACATTTCGACTTTTTGCTGTGTATTCATGTGTCCCCCTAAAACATGACTTGTAAATGCATTTTTAAGTGTCTAAATAATAATTTTTTCTACTTCTTATGAGGCCATTATTTATCTTTTGACCTGTATTTGCTTAAACTGTAGTGTAAATTCATTTATTAAACTATAATTAAAAGATTTTCTGATTTTCTTAAAAGTCCACCTATACCCCTCACCGGATTTTTGTGTATTCCAATGTATTGCACAGCGACGTTTCGAGTTAGAGTGGATGTGTGTAAGTACTGCAATTTAATACACATTTTCAATACACACGGCCGGAAGTCATTGTGATTGGTAGGCTATATATATAGG
>NW_024585980.1:0-6342 GCF_018398535.1 Haplochromis burtoni
CAGTAGGATGTTGAAGTACTGACTCATCTTCTTTATTCAAGTAAAAGTAAAAAAAATTCCAAACTCCAAAATGTACTGAAGGTAAGAAAATCGTTTGGAGGATGTTTCTATTTTTGTGCAACTGAACCATGTGTTATAAGAACGTAATGATAAAATAATATCAGGAGATCACTCACTTACCGAGAGTACAGACGTATGCTTCACTTGACTGTCAGTCTCTCACCCTCTCTGTTTTTCACATAATGATATTATCCTATATCCTCGCATGTGATTGGCCACAATATGGAGGGATTGGAGCATAGCTGAGCCACTGTGTGAGAGCTGAGCAGCGAAAGGAAATTAAGTGAGGAGCCGGCTCTCGCTCAATGGGAGTCGACTCTTCTGATTCACTACAAAGCACTCTCTAAGCACGGCTCTTAGAGCTGATGCTTTTGCGCATGACACATTATCGAACGTTACGTTGTGTGTCATGGATACTGTTGACTCCAAATCTCCCGACCACTATGTCGATCTGAGACAGCCAGACCAAGACAAAACCGAGTGATCTGAGACCAAGACAAGACCGAGACCAACACAAGACCAAGACCACATAAAAAAAAGTGGTCTTGAGACCAGTCTCGAGACCAAGAGCAGTCTTGAGACATCCAACTCTAGTTCATATGCCAGAGGGGAAGGAGAAAGATAGTACTGTCTTTACTGCTTTCTCACTATTGTGATTCCTGGTTTAGGAATAGATTGTTGACGATGGCTGTGACATTATTATGTCCTTGCTGTCATTTCTGTCTTCTGTCTTTTCTGTCCTCTTTGGGCTCACTGTTCCATCTTAACAAATTTCTTAGTATAGTATAAAACCACATGCACTTCTAATTAAGTTTTTATCTGCAATAATAGTTTACATAGGTGTCATGGCTGCATGCGGGCAGGGAAGAAAAAGACCCAAACGCAAACTTCAAAAAGCTTTATTGCTGAAAAACCTAAACTAAACTGAGGAGTACAAAATAACCTGGGCAGGCAAACAGAACACACAGTGGTATGAGGGTACAACTAGAGGGAACAGAGAGACAAAAGTTAAGGACTAGAAACCACAGAACCATGAACGAAAAGACTAATAATCATAATAAACTGTGAAGAAATCAAAGCTATCAGTACCCCCCTGTCTAAAGGCTGGCTCCAGAAAGCCCCAACCTGAAGAACAAAGTCACTACAAAAAAGAAAACAACACAACCAGGGCAGTTGGTGAGGATCAGAGAAAGAGGGAGTCCAAAACAAAAAGTCCATAAATGATACCGGAGCTCTTGACAAAGTTCAAAACAGGAAGTCTGTGAAAGGCACTTTCATTTAGAAAATGTTAAATCTATCATTTACAACATTTAAAAGAATGAGGTTTAAATGAGGTTTTTAATCACAAGTAAATCTTCTTTGTCTTTCCCTCTGTGCGAACATCAAACATCAGTCATCTTTATTTTTCAGCCTGATTACAATCGACCTAGCAATTACTGCATAACTTACATTAGTGACATTTACTCACCAAGTCAAGAAAAGAGAAACTGTCAGTTTGGAAAGGGAAGGTCTTCTTGTTTTCACTTTAAACTGGTTCAACAAACAGCATTGAAAAGGTGGCATGATCTGTAAAGCTGAATAATAGTGCTCCATTGTCTGATGGGGGATAAACATCAAATAACACCGAACTGGTTCTTCTTGTTCTCTGTCATGTGATTTCTAGAAACAAAAAACCTACAGCTTAAAGCAGAAAGTCAATAGAGGAATTAAAATTTTGTCATGGTCCGTGGTCCTGTGTCGGTGGAATGCGTGATGCTCGGGTAGCCACACCCCCGGGCTGGGCCATCGCCAGCACACCTGCTCTCCATCACGGTGACTACACGGAGATCTACTTAACCCGGCGCTGACGGATGCTCCACGCCAGTCCGTTAGTCACCCCCACGGTGGTAACCAGACTTTCGCTAAAGCGTGCATTCTCTTCTGGATTGGAACTGTGTTTTAACCTGCCTATTTCTGTCCAGGTTTTCTACTCGGCGCTGCTACCTGCCTGTCCTCCGGCTCAACGGATCTCACGGTGCTCACCGGGCCCTTTCACCATTCCTCGGACTTCCTGCTCCTCCACGGACTGCCACACTTCCCTCCCGAGCTCCCACGGTCCCGTTCCACCGTAAGCCCACTACTCTAACCCAGTCCAGATGTGTTTTCCCCGCTTCCCGGCTCCCTAGTAATCATCTCCCCTTTTTATTGCAGCCTCCCGCCGTCCCGATCCCGGCTTCCTCGTGTCATTTTCCCCCCGGGTTTTTAGTTTTTTGTTTTGCTCCCTAGTTTCCCCGGGTCGCCTTTTGTTGTTATAATAAAGTGTTTTTTCTGTTAGCTCGGAGTCTGCGCCTGGATCCTTTCGTGCCCGCGCACCACGGCCCGTGACAGTACGGACTGGCCAGAATGGATCCAGCAGACCCAATACGTTCAGCCATTAATAAGCAGGGTGCCGTGCTCGGCCGGCACGAGCAGTTACTTTCTTCGCTTCAGGATCAGTATCAGGAGCTGAGCGAGAAACAGGGAGAGACGCGCGCTAAACAGCCCGACTCGGCGTACCGCTGTGTGACGTCTCCGCCGCCGGAACCCTTCCACGGCGAATTGGACCAGTGTGGGGGGTTCCTTTTTCAGTGTACTCTTTTCTTCAGTCGCTCGCCACCTCGCCTTCCCCACTGACGCGGCCAAGATTTCCCACTTCGTGGGACTGCTGAGGGGAAGGGCGTTGGCGTGGGCTGAAGCCTATTTATCTGCTAATCCGATACAGCGCTGCGACTACGATGACTTCCTCGCCGAGTTTAAAGCAACCTTCTCTCCGCCTGTTTCCGAGGATGATGCCGCTCAAAAGCTACTGGTGCTCCGCCAGGGTCGGCGAAGCGTTGCGGAGTATTTAGTGGAGTTTCGCACCGTGGCAGCCGCGGTTGGCTGGCCCGATTCGGCCCTAAGGGGAATCTTTTTACGCTCCCTGAACGATCAGATGAAGGATCAGCTCGCGTTTCACGAGGCGGCTACAACGTTCGAGGAGTCGGTGTCACTCGCCCGTAGGATCGATAAACGTCTGCGGGAGAGGGAGGCCGAACGGCGGTCCAAGCCACCGAAGCCCGTGTTGCACCCAGACTTTCGCGTGTCGCCGCCCCTGTCCCTTTTTAGCTCTCCAGCGGCGTGCGCTCGCTCACCGTCTCCTCCTCCGCCGGAGCCGATGCAGATCGGGCGCTCTCGGCTCTCGCCGGAGGAGAGGGAACGCCGTTTTCGGGCCGGGGACTGTTTGTACTGTGGGAAGCCGGGACACCGCATCGCCAGCTGCCCGGTTCGCCCAAACGGACCAGCTCACCGGTAGGTTCGGGGATACGGGTGGGCTGCACATTGAATACTATTAGACCCCGATTGATTGTGTCCGTTGCCATAATAACCAATAAAAAGACGTCACATGCAGCGCATTAGTGGATTCTGGGGCGGAGCAGAATCTCATGGATGAAAGACTGGCGAAAGAGCTAGAAATCCCACTCACTCTGTTGGAACCTCCCCTCCCTGCGTCAGCGCTGAATAAACAAGTGTTTGCTTACATCACTCATCAGACTGCGCCTGTGACATTAGTCACTTCCGGGAACCACAACGAATCGCTTTCGTTCTTTACCTTCCCGTCTCCCGACACCCCGCTCGTGTTAGGTTACCCGTGGCTGCAAAGACATAATCCCCACATCGATTGGGCAGGAAGCAAGATCGCCAGCTGGAGTTTGTTCTGCCTAGCTAATTGCCTGAGATCAGCAGTTCCCGCTCCACCAACTAACCCAACCCCACCTGTTACACAAGCACCTGACCTTTCCTCCATCCCACCCGAGTACCATGACTTACAGGAAGTGTTCAACAAAGACAAGGCTTGTTCTCTGCCACCTCACCGCCCCTACGACTGCGCCATTGACCTGCTACCTGGCGCCCCGCTGCCCTCCGGCCGATTATACAACCTGTCTCGCCCCGAGAGGGGGTCAATGGAAAATTATATCCAAGAATCACTCGCGGCCGGCATCATTCGACCCTCTTCTTCCCCAGTCGCTGCAGGCTTCTTCTTCGTAGGGAAAAAGGACGGTTCGTTGCGGCCATGCATTGACTACCGAGGCTTAAATGACATCACGGTAAAGAACAAATACCCTCTTCCGCTGATTAACTCTGTTTTTGGCTCTCTCCAGGAAGCCACCGTTTTCACAAAACTGGACCTGCGAAACGCGTACCATCTGGTCCGAATAAGGGAGGGGGACGAGTGGAAGACCGCTTTTAACACACCTTTGGGCCACTTTGAGTATTTGGTTATGCCCTTCGGCTTGACTAACGCTCCTGCGGTTTTTCAGACGCTAGTGAATGACGTGCTTCGAGACTTCCTGAACGTGTTTGTTTTTGTATACTTGGATGACATCCTCGTTTTTTCCAGGACCATGGAGGAGCATCACGTTCACGTCCGAAGCGTCCTACAGCGGTTACTGGAGAACAGACTGTTTGTCAAAGCAGAGAAATGCGAGTTCCACGCCTCATCGGTTTCCTTTTTGGGCTATGTCTTAGCTGGAGGACAGGTGAAGACGGACCCAGCTAAGATTAAGGCGGTTCTGGAGTGGCCCGTCCCGGATTCGCGGAAGAAGCTCCAATGCTTTCTCGGGTTTGCGAACTTCTACCGACGTTTCATTCGAAACTACAGCCACGTCGCCGCGCCTCTCACTCGCCTCACTTCTCCCAAGGTTCCTTTCACCTGGCCCCCGGAGGCCCATGCAGCATTCACCAAATTAAAAGCGTTATTCACTACGGCGCCCATTCTGCTCCACCCCGACACCACCAAACAATTCATCGTCGAGGTGGACGCGTCCGACACCGGAGTCGGGGCTGTTCTCTCTCAGCGGTCTGGGCCTCAAGGTAAGCTCCAGCCGTGCGCCTACTTCTCTCGCCGGCTCACCCCTACTGAAAGAAATTATGACGTAGGCGATAAGGAGCTCTTGGCCATAAAACTCGCCTTGGAGGAGTGGCGCCACTGGCTGGAGGGAGCTGAGCAGCCTTTTCTCATATGGACGGACCATAAGAATCTAATCTATCTTAGGACTGCTAAAAGGTTAAACTCTCGCCAAGCCCGCTGGTCCCTGTTTTTTACACGCTTTAACTTCACTCTCTTGTATCGCCTAGGTTCACGGAATGCCAAGCCAGATGCGCTCTCCCGCCAGTACTCCCCAGACACGGAGACATCGTCACCTACCACCATTCTCCCCCCAACCTGTGTGGTGGGCACCCTCTCCTGGGATGTTGAGGAGGTTATCCGCCAGGCCCTCCCGGGAGACCCTGACCCGGGTACCGGACCCCTCGGACGGCGTTTTGTCCCCGCTGCTGCCCGCGGAGCGGTAATCCATTGGGTCCACACTGCACGTTTTTCGTGTCACCCTGGCGTGAGCAGAACCATTGGTCTTCTCAAACGGCATTTCTGGTGGAAGACTTTACGACAAGATGCGAGGGAGTACGTGGCTGCCTGCACGGTCTGCGCCCGCAACAAATTGTCCACTAAGCACCCAGCGGGCCTGCTCCATCCGCTCAGCACGCCTCACCGGCCTTGGTCTCATATCTCATTGGATTTCGTTACCGGTCTTCCTTGTTCCTCGGGAAAGAGCGTCATCCTCACCATCATCGACCGGTTCTCTAAAGCCGCCCACTTCGTCCCGCTACCGAAACTACCCTCCGCCCCTGACACAGCCCAAGCCCTAATTGAGAACGTGTTCCGGCTCCATGGTATTCCCCTTGACATCGTCTCAGACCGAGGCCCACAGTTCACTTCACAAGTGTGGAGGACCTTTTGTTCCATTTTGGGCGCGAGAGTTAGTTTAAGCTCGGGTTTCCATCCGCAATCTAACGGCCAGACCGAGCGGCTTAACCAGGAGCTAGAGGCTGCGCTATGGTGCATGGCGTCCCAAAACCCCACTTCCTGGGTCACCTTTCTGCCCTGGGTTGAATATGCACATAACTCACTTACCTCGTCTGCCACAGGTTTGTCCCCGTTCGAGGCATCCCTCGGTTATCAGCCTCCTCTTTTCCCTGAAGACGAACTCTGTCTCGCAGTCCCCTCCGCTCGGCACCATCTCCGGCGCTGCCAGCGGGTCTGGCTCAGGGCCCGCCAAGCTCTCCTGCGGAGGAAGGAACAGCACACACGCCATGCCAACCGCCGTCGCACCCCCGCCCCCGACTATCAGCCGGGGCAGAAGGTCTGGCTGGCCGCCAAAAACATTCCGCTGCGTGTGTCCTCCCGGAAGCTGGCCCCCCGCTTCATTGGCCCGTATGAAGTTGATG